>NW_020897714.1:25969800-26096949 GCF_003984885.1 Neopelma chrysocephalum
CAGTCCTTTCTTCAGGAACTTCTTCAGGTGGACATGATTTCTTTGTTAGTCAGAGACCCAGCCAATATTACATTGGTTTCTGTGAGTAAAGATGTTTTCTTAGTCTGTCATTCATAACCTAAGGGTCTGGGTAGCCAGTTTACTGAATTCTGGATAAATAAAACAAGTCTAAGTTATTGCTTCATCTTACTGTCACTCTCCAGAATATATCCTGATTTTCTGCAGAGACCTCCCACTTGGAATTTATACACAAGTAAGAAGCACAGGGAGCCCTGTGCACTATGAGTAAGTGAGAAAAGACTCATAGCAAGGAGGTCATCCAATGCATTCTTCTGCATGAGAGCAAGCTCTCTCACTTTGTACCACAAGATCCGGTTCCCTGCACACGAATAAACAGTAGGCATGGTGCTTTCTAGACACAGTCAACTACTGTTCCAGTTAAACAGAACCAGTTCTGGCAAGGAAAACGTGCTTTGCTGCCTCTTGTCTCAGAACAGCAGAATTGGGAGAACAAAAGTGCAACCAAGATGGAAGAAAGGAGACTGAACTGCCTTTCATGTCTTGGAAGGTCCTTGCAGAAATCAGAATCCAGAAGAAATGCTTGCAAAACGAAAAAGCTTGCTGAGCATTTTGCTATAAGATTGCTATAAGATTCATATAAGATTCATTGTGCCTGGCTGCAGCCATTTTGGGCAGAGGTGGGTAGAAGTCACTCAGATGTCCTATTGGAGGAAAACTGACTCATAGTTTCAACTTCACATTTTCCCTCTGCATTCTGTTATAACAGATGCCTCAAACTGACCTCCACAGGCAGCTCGTTGTTAAGGCTAAGCAGGTGCAGTGCAGCCCTTCCACCTGGCCCTCTCTGGCACTACCAAATGTATTTGTCTAACTGGATGACTGAACAAATGAATCGATCAAAGAGGTAATAACTTATGAGAAAAGGAGAATCTCTCAGAGGGGGACCAATAATTGGGACTACTGCATGCAGTAGCTGAAGCACAGTCTGAAACTAATATTAAAAAATCAGCACTTTTTATCTGCCTCTGACATTTAAATCAGAAGATCTAAAATCTGTGCAGTGTCCAGTGAAACAGCAAGGTTAAAAATAGCTTTAAGTGGCAAAATAGCCAATTAGCCTTGAATAATGTGAACTGACCAAAGCACAGAACCCCCATGCATTTCCCTAGTGGAGCAGGCTGACGGCCACCTGGGGTAGCTTACTGTCTCCAGTGATACCTAATGACCAGTGTTTCAAAGGAAGCTCAGATTTTCAGGAAGCTACTAATTACTCCTTGCTGAACAGAGGGCACAGCTTCTGATCACTTCGTGCTTGGTCTAGAAGCCCCTGTATGTTTTTTCTTGATTAGTGTAATTGCATTTTCTATTCATAGTGAACACCCTCTTTTAAAACAAAATCCAGTATTGATAACAGTTACTTACCCTCATCTTGTGTTTACTCGAAAAAACCCAAACAAATAACATCCCAGTTTTCTTTAAAAAAAAAAAAAAATAACAAAACAAAATAACAGTGGTCTAGTTACACTGGTACTGTGGGAAGTGGAAATTACAAGTAAGATGATTTTTCAAACACATGAATAAATTCTGCAAATCCTGATAGCACTGTGAACAACTGCCCAAAATATTAAACTTACAGGAAACCTGGGCATTCCTTTCTTGGTTTTTGGGGGGTTTCATTTTGCTTGTTGCTTTGTTTTTTGTTGTTTTTTTCTGTTGTGATTGTTTGTGTGTTTTTCCAGGAATAGCAAATGAATGAAAAAAATACCTGTAAAAAGCTTAGGATGTAAAAGGGCAGTACTCAGAATCTTTCAGTTCTGCATTTCTATCTTAAGTATGGCTTAGTTTACAGCCAGCTCAGAAGACTTTCTTTCTTGATTTCTGTATTCAATCCGTTCTAGGGTGAATATTATTAAAAAAATAATATTGCTCTCAATTGATGTTAGCTACCTCATATACACAAAATTGAAAACAATTGAAAAAGATTTATTTTTATGACTCCAGTTAATCTTTTCAAAGAAAAATTAAAGACAATAGAACCCGGAAAGATAATTTGCTGCTGTCTTTAGCCTGCTGATTGCTCACTCTTTGGTTATCACATCTGTAAGTTGGCAATCTGTGTCCTTTTATGGAAGTACTTTACCCAAGATTCCTTGTGGTACTGTGGACTGTGGCTACCTTGCCTTTCCATGGAAGGCAGTAAGTGAAAAAGGAGTCTTCTCGTCATGGGAACTATTACTCTCTGCTTTTTTTCATTTATGCAGCAAGACACATTTGCTCTGTGGAACTGCTTTAGAGAGGAGGGGAGATTATCCCTCTGCAGGTTTTATCATGCACACATGTAACAATTGCAGGAAAAGGGATATAAAGACGTTCTTCTCTTCAATAACAATGTTAAGAAATATTTAAGGGTGCTGTGCAAGTGTTCAGATTGGATTTGTGGCTGACCAGCAGTTGACAACAGTCAACTTTCATCATCATAACTCTGCAGTTTTAATCTATAGCATTGTTTTTGTGGGATAGAGAGAAGGAAAAGAAATGTGGAATAAAATATTAAAAATGTTTAGGAAAAACATCAAAGAGAAGAAAGAATTTGGCACTGAGATTCCTTCGATCGTAGACCTAAATTATGTTGTGGGAGCAGCATGAAAGAGGGTTTGAGGGCTTTTTTTAATTTAGATTTTTCACTGAAAAATAGATGTTCTTTTCAGATGTTAGAAACTCTTGCCTCAAAAAACACTTCTTAAACTCAACCAGATTTTACCTCTTCTGATGGCAAAAGAAAGCTAAAGTGGTTTAAGTAGTCAAAAAGTCTTTTTAATGCTACCAAGGGAGTATATCCTCTTTGGAACACAAAATATATAAAAGGAGGATTAATTTTTTTTCTTCTGCCTAATACATTTAAACTATTATATTCAAAATTTCTGAAAATTAAAATATTTCTTCTCTTCAGAATAGTCATGGAAAATTCTAATCTTAAAATCATTTACAGGAAAATGATGAGGCAGGTTTGAGGAGATGACTGGAAATCAGTCTTAAGTCTACAGAGGCCAGTGAGTTTGTGAATGAGTATTAGAATAAATCACCTACTACAGATTTGTTACACTAAATGAAGAACATACATTATATGATGTGGAAATATTTATTTATTTGTATTGTATTTTTTTGCTTTTCAAACATGATTTTTAGTTGTCTAAAACTACTGAAAGACTTGACCACATCTAATGAAAATAAAAAAACTTGAAAAAAATTAAGTAACCAAATAAAGTCTGTTTTAAAAATGTCTTAGAACTTCCTTTAGTAGTGAGGTTTCAACTGTCAGCCAACTAGTAAACTTTTTTCTTTTTATATCCTTCCTCCTCAAAAACTAGTAATGAATCTCAGTATTTTCCATACTGGCCACCAACTTAAAAGGGAATAAAACAGCAGAGATAGACCAAGGAAGAGACAAGGAACTTGAGGATATAAAAAGCAATGTGCTTCAGTAGGTCCTGTTAGTGGAAGGGCACTCTTTCATTTCTGAATTCTATTTGAAATTATAAATCAAAAGGTAGCTTAGCAAGGATCTAGAGAATCTGCATACATTTATAGTGTTTTTCACAAGAGGTGTTAGTAATAAAATAAAATAAAATTTCTCTTATCATTCAGTAGAATCTAATTTAGAATTTAGAAGAAAACTAGTCATTCCCATACACTGACACGACAGTGGTGAAAATTTATGAAAGTTTGTGTATAAATATGTATATGAATAACACATAGATGAATCTTCATGTGAAGACAAATAGAAGAAACATCTGAGATGTTTGTTAGAATTCTGTGTGGATTCAGCTGTGCTGGATTCAGCAACAAACACAAAACAGTCATTTCTGTAATAAACTGCAGTGAAAGGAAATTGTGGAAGATGTGGAAGGTTTTCAAAAGGGGAGAATGGCCTCCAGAAAGGAGTAGGAAGAAATGCTGTGGTCACTGGTTGCAAGATACAGTCATGCAAGAATCATAGGAAAAGGGTATTCAAGCTCTGAATAACAATGGCACAAAATAAGCCGCAGAATGGGCATGGTTTCTGAAAGTGGCCATAAGACCAGAATTCATCTTTAATGTGCTAAATGCATGAAGATTTTTCAAAATAAATGTGTTGTGTTTACCGATGGGAAATAACCGTGCTTGGACCAAACGCCCCTTTCAACTTCTGTATCATGGAAATCAAAGATTATGTTCATTTTTCCGTCCCAGACTACTGAGCAATGATATTAAATTTGGAGGTCTAAATTTTTTTCCTGTATTTTTAATTCCCTATGTCCAATATCTTCTCAATATACACTGCTTTTCTTCTTCCTCTGCTGTATTTTCTTCCTTCTTTTCAATTCACTCCTGCCTCGCTCTCATTCCCCAATGCAGCCTTTGCCAGCCATCACACCAAAGGCTTTGCTTGGGCACCATGTCCTTTCTCTCTCCTTCCCTCTGCTTTTTGCCCATTTTCTTCAGTTCAATGTACCTTCTTTTTGACATGGACTATAGTACATGTTGTGTTTGCACTTTGCTAAACCAACAGGACTTCTGATTCAGTTGAGCTGCCTGATATTTAAATGTGAATAATAGTGGTATGGTGGCTGGCAGTAGCTTCAATCCATTTGCAGAGAGGTAGAATCAAAAGGAAAGGCCAAAAATCTGAATTGGCACAATCTCTGAGAGCTCCTCCCTACTCCTGCTGGAAGATTTTTGTGGAGCAGAACATGGAAGCCAGCAGCACCTTCCCTTTCCCCACACCATATTTACTACAGTGGGCAGCATTACTGCTGGTCAGTGGCCACTCTCGATTTCTGTTTTCCTTTCTTTTCCCTTCACTTTGCTCCCTCTGATAAATGATTACTGTTTAACCAAAGGCAGCAATTTCTAGCAGAGTGAAGACAGCAGACAGAAAGTAAATGGTTAGGAACAAAGTGTCCTTCTCCTTTCCCTCCCTGTCTCCCTCTCTCTCACTGCACTCCAGCACCTACCTTTTAGATATTACTGAATCATGCTTCCAGCTGAGATTCATAGGACCTGCTAATTAATGCTGGCTAAGTCTTAATAACTAACAGAGATTTGATAATTCCCAATCATAAGAATATGTATTATCATCAGTATAACTGAAACTCTAGCTCCCATTATTTGTATAAATTAGTGGTTTTCTTTGCAAACTTCATGCTGTAATTTATGATGAAGTTAATCATAAATTATTTCAATTATTCACACTATTGTTAAAGAAATGCATAGTAAAAACAGCCTGCAAATAGGATTAACATACAGATCTAAAACTTTCATGAGGCTCAAGGAACAGAATAACCTACTAGAATTTAATGTATTAGCAGAAGTCAGAGAATTCTTTTCCACCATCCTTCTCTTCGTCCTTCCACCAAAAAAAAAAAAAAATCCCCAACAAAATCACCAACAAACCCAAAACTGCAGATGAGAGAAGAGATGAGAGGTGAGGGACTAACAGAGTTTCTCTTGACCCTGGGATTAACTCCACCTAGGAGAGATCAGGTTCAGAATTACCTTTCCTGGATTGTATCTGATATCAAAACTCTATTTGATAGGAAAAAGGTTACATACAGATGTCAGTGTTCTCATCAGCATATGAAGCACATAGAAATAAAGTAAGAAAATACAAAGCATCTTAGCAACTATTTCAAGCTGAACTTCTTTTGTTATAAGTACATATATGTTATATATATGCATACATACATATATACACACATACGTATATGTATATTGAATGAAGCAGCCAGAGTTGGAACGAATGACAAGAAGCTGATTTGTTATATAGGAGAATGTGTCTAAATCCAAAAGTGTTCTATATGTTCAAGGTAAAGACAGGGTGGAAACCAACAGCAAACTTATCTTTAAACTGCACTGAGGCAAACCTACCTTTGGCAATAAACTATTTTAGAGCTGATTTATGAGTTCTGCTGAAACAGATAACTAACAGTCTCCATCTATCTCTTTTGCAAATACTCAAGATTCTTATACAGCTTTGTTTAGTTGCATGCCATCTCTTTTAGATTTGGTTTCAGGATGATTCTAATTTGATAACTGCAGAAACAACAACACTGATATGTCTGGTAAAATGTTATTTCACAATCACAGAGAAGACTTTTTTCCAAGACTTACTGATGCAGTCAGGATACAAAAACAAACACCACATTATGTATCTTTTCTTTCAAACTCAAGTGAAATAAATCAAATGCAAGATTATGATTGTGGAATCATTACAGTGAAATATGTGTAAACGACTTAACAGAAGTCTATTTAAAAAAAGTGAAAAAGATTTACAACAAATAATTAAAACAACAACAACAAAACCAAAGGAAAAAAATAACACAAAAGAAACAAAGGAATAAAAAAAGCCCACAACCTTGAAGAGTCCACGTTTGAACAAAACATGAAAAAAAGAAAAGTAACATTGCGTGAATTCCCAGTCATTTAGAGTGGTTTGTAGTTGTTTAAGCACCAGCCTCTTCTAAAACGTAAAGAAAGAAACAACCGTGGTTTGTTTAGGGGAACTCACTCCAGAGTACTTAAGAGAAATGAAACTTGCAAAACAATTCTGACTGATCAAGGTCTGTTTTCCTCATGTATGAAATACTAAAAATCAATCAAAACTCAAGACAGTAATTTTTCTTTGGCAATATACTTTTCTTGTATTTACTTATAGAACTTATTAGGGGCTAAGAAGATAGTTATGTTTTCAGTTTTCATAGAATCACTTACGCTAGAAAAGAACTCTAAGATCATCGAGTCCAACCATAACCCACCACTGCCAAGTTCACAACTAAACCATGTCCCTAAGTGCCACCTCCCCTAAAGCCCTCAATTCCTCTGGTGATAACTCCCAGCATTGCTAAATGTGCTAAAAATTTTTGCATTACATGGACAAATTGTTACTGGACTGGCACAAGTATGTACCATACAGCTGTTCAGCAGGTGTTAGGTGGGGAGAATCTATCACCCCTTCTTTGACTGAACCATATCACAACATAAATTTGGACTTCCATAGAAGGCATGGGATCTCAACATTTCTACAAGATGTTTGACCTCTCAAGAGGCATAGAAATAGTGGGGGAAAAGAAAGTCAGTGAAAAGTAATAAAAATCAGCTTAAAGGAAGATTATATTTATGCTCAATCAGGTCTCAAACATATCTCCACAGGCTATCTCTACTTTGACAAGTAAAACGCAACTGGTTCACACACTTGAACAGTGAACTGTTCCCCAACACAGAGAAACCATTTGTTTATTCCCTGGCTTCAGTTCATTCTCCCAAAAAAAACAAACATACCTTTAGTGAGCAATCTCCTCTAGGCACCTCTCTCTCTGACTGGCAAGAGCAAGGCTGTGCTGCATTTGGCTCACTTATTCTGTCATGATCCGTTGATGCTATTCCAGGCAGCTCTTGGAATGTCATACAGTACCTTAAACAAATCACAAACTGCTCTCTATCTGAGTAAGAGCAAAAGTAAGAATAAAAGTAAAAGTCAGAGTAAAAGTAAGAAAGAATAAGAATAAATATAAATCCTGGTCCAAAAACCAGCCCTTATTAACCTAGCCCTAAGAAAGTTGGTTGTTAATAATTTCAAAAATGTGGCAGGGATGGAAAGGTGCAAACTTCACAGGGAGCATGGTGGGAAGGCAAAGATTCCTGGTGCAGTCTGGATAGGGTCTGTGCTGGACAAAGGTCTTCATGACCCTGGTGGGTTGTCGATGTGGATTTGTTCTGAACGTTTGTGTGCCTCTGTCATGGCCGTGACTGTTGTAGACTTAAAAGCACTATTCTTGTTTTCTATTGAAGTCTGTTTCTACCAGCATGGGACCCCAAAAGAGAGCATGTTGGTGCTGGCTAGATAGTGCCAGCTCCACGAAGACACCAGTGCGGAGTAGTTCATTTGGGTGTGGTCTTTGCAGGTCATATGTTTTAAACCTCTTCCAGGTCATGAGATTCAGGATCTTCATGACAATGAGAGGGAAGGTGCTTGGGCAGGAAGAGAGTATTATAATCATTTTGATAGGAGCAATTGCATTGTGTGGGAGACAGAATGACCTAAAGGGGAACACATCACAGTCTTCTGTGACATGCATCCAAGTCTGTCATTTGGTCTGTATGAATATCCAGAGGTTGTCTGGGCTGAGGGAGGGATACTTAGTATTCTGGAGTGTATGCAAGTATTCACTTAAAGTTAGCATGCATACGTTTAATTGTAGACCTTCTGAGTTGTAGCCATAGCTCTAATTTGACTTAAAAACACTCATATGGATGGTCTTGGGAGACAGGATTAGACCATCTGCATGATTGTCAGGACTTGCTTGTGCTATTACATATGTTTTCCCTACATATGTGCATTTAAACAGATTTTGGAAAAAGATTTTCCATTCACTAAGTAATGCCAGTATTGAATAATAATAGGCAGCATACAAATGCCAAAACAGGGCATGAACAGTTTGATCTGCCTCAAGGGTATGTGTTTGAAGGTGTCAGAGATATTAAAAACAGAGAAAATAGAAGAAGCAATATGCCAGATGCACACATCTGCATCAGT
This sequence comes from Neopelma chrysocephalum, assembly GCF_003984885.1. Classification (NCBI taxonomy): domain Eukaryota; kingdom Metazoa; phylum Chordata; class Aves; order Passeriformes; family Pipridae; genus Neopelma; species Neopelma chrysocephalum. Next base: position 25,978,394 of record NW_020897714.1, read on the forward strand.
TCAAACCCAATCCCCAGCCCCCAAAGCTGTCAAGCACAACTTGCAGGAGGAAAGAGAGAGTATTTATTTATTTATTTAATCATCTAACTATCTACAGAAAGCCAGAGTGGAAAGGGCTCTGGGGGAAGCTTCTTGTGGTTGAAATATGTTCTACTTTTCCTTACCAGGCCCCAATCTAATTCTTTCCCTCCCGTTTTCTGCAAGGCTTTTTCTACATGTCTGCAGTTCACAGTTCTTGTGGATTCAGCTGTTTCTGAGGCACAGGGATTTCAATGTGGCACCATGCCACATGGAGGTTTAGTTATACTTTTATTCATGACATACACAGGTCATTCAGGATCCTACAGAAAATACTTTTCATCACCTAAAGTCATAGGCTAGATATGAACTGACCACAATGTATGCCCTGGCCCCACACCCTGTGGCTGGAACACTGCTTCAGGCACACCCCACCTCTCAGCTGGCCCAAGGGATGGGTCTCTGTGAGGAGGTGGAAGTCCAGTTGCCTTCCCCAGCTCACTCTGTGGCACTGCTGTGCACCTAAAGCCAGAAGCTCTGCCATATTCCCCACCTTTACAGAGCCATATCTGCTTCTCAGACTGTGGGCAGTGGATACGGAGCTTGTATTGCTATATATGGGAGACTCTGCTGATATCTGCACCTGGGACACCTCTTGCTTTGCTGCCCTTTCCTTGAAGCAGCAGACCTGCTCCAAGCAACTCCCTCACAAGCATCTGCATGCACGTCCTACTGCCCTGCCCTGAGCACAGCCTGCCTTCAGCCCTTTGCCTTCCTTACTGCTGAGGCAAGGTGGTCACATAGGTGATGCTACACCAGCTTCCCAGGGAGGATGGGTGGTGGGAAACGGAGGGAGAGGCTTAGAGTGGGAATTCTGGCTGTTGCCACTGTAATAGTAGCCTCACTTGGGAAGTGCTGTCTTTTAAGAATTACAGTGATGTTGCATAATGCCCGTGTCAACACAGCATCCATCAAGAAAAGCCCTGGGGTATAGAGGAAATTCCTGGTGGCTTTTTTGTACTACTGCATAGAACAGCACTGGTTTCTTTTCCCATGGTAACAGATGCACACCAGATACTGCAAGCAGAGCAACTGGCACTTGTTCCATCATGCTACAGGACATCTGAGTATGTACATAGCCGAGAGCTGAGCAAGAGAAAGAGCCATTTTAGGAAATCATGCCAGAGGACTGCTAGAAAATGCCCTGAATGACTATTACACAGTTTAATTTATTTATATGGTTATATTTTGTTATAACATTCCTTTGCAAGATTTTTTCATTAACAGTAAAAATGTCAAATTATTACCCTTTTGGCTTTTCTAGGAAGTAATCAGCATTTTTATGTGGGTAGGGAAAATCAGGAATTTTTTTATTATTCAGTTTCTATGGTCTTATTTATCACCTAATTCCACTCCGTGACAGCATCTATTGTAATTTGTACGTGATCTTCAGAGGAGATGGAACATTTATACTCTCCTCCATTCTCCATTCTGTACATATTAGGACTGAAGATGTGTTAAAAACATTAGAGTTGCTTAGATGGGGACACTGACTCCTTCCCTGTGATACTCTGAGTGGCCAGCTACTGGCAGAAGACTTGAATTTTTAATATCTAATTACTTTCTCAAATAATAAAATCTAATTAACTCAACTATGTGTGCTTAATAAATTCTATTCATTATTTAATCAATATTCATTTTTATTAAATACTGAAAATCACTAAATAAACACTGTCAAAAGACTTACATATTTTTATTACTGATGCTTACATATTTTTATTACTGATGCTTTTGCCCGTCTCTGACCTCCCAACTTCAGTAAGTTATTGAATGTCTTTCTAAACTTTCTTTTTAATTTGTTACTACAAATTTTTTTGAAAGCAGCTCTTTTTCTTGCCTGCAGGACAGAGGGCACACACAAACTAAGACTCTCCCTTTGGCATTGCTCTCTGGATATTCCCACTAGACTGACAGGGCACAACCATTTCCCTACAGTCAGAAGAAATTGTTTGTGATCATAGGGATCTTCATATCCCTCTGTCCCCACCCAAAGTCAAATGCCTGTCTCTGCTTAGAGAATGTCTTTATCAAAGGTAGTTTAGAAGGCTTCATATATATGCTAATTCTTCCATGTTCTCCCATAGCCATGGGGTTTCTGGAAAGCAGCTGTGCCTGTGGGCTAAGCCCCAGTCTACCTCAGCCTCATCTTTACCCCTTAACTCTTTCTTCCAGCAAGGAATTGTTCTGTGTGAGGTAAGCCCAGTTGTGAGGGTGAGACAGTAATTCTCAATAATTTGCTGATGTCTTCCAGAAAAGTTTGGTGAGCATTGAAGCTGGAAACAGAAATTCCAGGTGGAATTGTCTATTTTCTGCCATGCACAATGACAAAAAGTGAATATCTATATAAAAGTTACCTCTTTGTTTCTAAAGAGTTCACCTGTCCCTGCTGCTCATTTCCCCACCTCGCATCATGACATCAGGAACCAAGACAAACCGGCCTGACTTAACAAAAGAGAACAAAGATTGTGGTTTTGGTTTAGCCCTTCAAAGTTTGCACCACATGCCTAGACTACACTTAATTTTGAGTTGGCTACTTGCATGACCCCTACACTTAAGTCCTTCAAGGACTATCCATGCAATAGGATATTTGTAGAGGACACAGTGTAATGAACTCTGTGAGCTTGGATGAACCCCTCAGAGCATGGCTGCTGTGTAAGTAGCTTCTAAGAAATCTTTGTAGAAGTGCTTGGTCTTGCTGTGTGCCCTATCACTCCTGTGTAGACGTTGAGGGTAGAGAGAGAAGAGATTCATACTTCTTATAGACTTCGGTTTGATTCACAATAACAATAGATAATTTAAAAAAATAATAATGGATGCTGAGTTCTCATGTCTTCTTGCCCATTAACTGCGACTTCCATTTTATCCCAAATTTTTCTAGGCTTTCCCCAACACAAAAACCCCCTTGTTCTCCCTGGGTCCCTGGCCAGCACATCCTCCAGGTACATCCATCCCAGTTTCTTCAACTGCAATGACTTGAGTTTCCTTGATACTACCCCATGTGATTTTGACCAGAGGTGACTGGAAGGAGACAGAATCTGAGGGAAGGAGCTTGGATGAGAACAGTGTACTATGGGAAGTACAGAGGCAGCTGCTCTCAGAGCACAGTGGCCATTCCCTGTATAATTCCAAAAAATCTTATGTCAAAAGAGAGAGGGAAAGGTTTCGTTCTCTTGAGTCCGCTATCACTGTGGAAGGGTGTACACAGATATGCAACTATCAACAGTGTGTAAATGTATATAATTATATTTATGTTACGTATTATAAAATGTATATAAATACACAAACACCCACAACAGCAGATTTCATTTTTAAATTAAACCTCAGGCAGTGTGGAGTTGAGTCCCTATTCTTGCAGGAAATCACGTGCAGTACTGCGATAGGTGTTTCTCCCCCAACACAGGCAGAGCTCTCATGCTGAGTCCCCCTCACCTCAGCTCTCCCTGCTTGAGCAGAACCATCCAGCACTGAGATCATTACTTCACCCACTGGTGTCTCTGGAATCCTGACGATCAATTTTCTTTAAAAATTTAAATACAAGTTTCAAGTCAAAATATCTTGGCTACCTCTGTGTGCTGCAGCATTAACTACAAAGAACAAGTAACGTTCTTTATGCTTACACACAGAGCAGCCATAAATAAAGTGCAGCCTAGGCCACTGAGCTGAACAGCTTGCTTTAGACAAATAGGGAAGATACAGTCAGCTTATGCCAGCTACTCACAGCGTTGGATCACACCCTGAACATTGCCTCAACTGTCAGAGTTGAAGCCTTCCTTCAGAAGCATGGGAAGGAATGGAAAGTTACACTATGTTCTAAGCAAGACTTTCATCTTCTGGTCCTTTTTAGATCAGCCATACGAGAAATACAAACTTCAGATTTATACAAAAATCAGAGATGTTAGAAGTTTCAAAAGTGAATGTTGTTCAGCAGCAAAATTGTACTGCTGCCTCTGAACTCCACCCGGGCCAGCACCAGGGCATCCTAATAATAAGGAGATTAGGAAAGAGGATATATGAAGAAGTGGATTAGAGATGCTGGCTCAAATGTATTGCATAAACGAAAGATGGTCTGATGAGATCTCAGGCGAGAAGCAGAGTTCAGAAACACTTCAAGAGCAGCCATCAAGTGTTGTGAGAATGCGCCACATCTGGTATTTGAGGAGGCATGAGGGAGAATGTTTACAGAGAGATTAGGGAGAGGCAGCAGAGGAAAAGTGGGAAGAGACTCCAAGAGCTAAAAGCATGATGCTAGGATCCCAACACAAATCCTGCTGATCTGGAATTTGTGTGGCAGACAGAATGGCACAAGACACTGCATATCACTGTTGTGGCAAGCAGCTGCCCTGCTGGGCAGCTGTAGTTGTGAACTGAAGTAGGAAAGCAGGAGAATTAAAAAGCGAGGATACTCCTTGTTAGCTCGACAGACATACACTGGAGATACTGGACTCAAGTGTATCTTTCTTCAAAGACATTCTGAACATATTAGAGTATTCTGTATTCTGTAAATGAGACTGACTTGATCTATTTCCCATGTTCAGCCCAAACTGTAGTCATGGTCTAGAACATTTCCAAGGGATTCCCACCACCAGGGCCAAATGGAAGCTAGGGAGGGCAGGTAGGCACTAACTTACTAAAATTCTTGTGAGGCAAAGAGCCCCTTGTTGAATGAAAGTACAGGGATCAGAGCAGATGTCTGGATAACACAATGCCCCACGCAGTGGAAGGAAGTAGAATAATAGATCAACAAATGAGTGCTATGAGGTGCATCATTTAATAAGCAAAAAAAGAAAAAAAATTCCTGTAAAGTGACTGTTCTCAGATACTCCTAGGATAAATCAATTGAAACTTTGCACACTGTTCAGGATATAGCTACAGAATTAATGTCCTGTGTAACAGCAAATCCAGTCTTCTTTTTTAGTAATGCACTGTGAAAAACCTATTATCCTACCTATAATTCTTACTGGCCTATTTCTATTTATTGCTTCATTGTCAGTGTCAGCAGGCAAGTATAGCCTGCTATTTAGCAATAGGGGAATATTTACATGCATTGTGGAAGATGCAGCTTCTCATATGGGTCTTCATATGGGATTTGATGTGGGGTTTTTGATGGATGATAAGCAAACCAAAATGCTACAGTAAACAAACAACTGGAGACAAAACACAATCCAGTCATTTCAGGAAAATGCAAGTCCTTAAATAATGGACACTGTTGGCGGGTGTAGCAAAATAATGTGTGTATCTCATTACTCCTTCTGTTTAATATCCATTACACTTCACTCTTGTTTTGTTCCTACTCACTGTGTTGCTTACATTTCTGATGGCATTACCCTGAAATTTTATCCAAACCAATTCCAACACGTTACAAAGTCTGGTATGTCTTGGACAGAAGTAGCAAAGCCAGTGGCCAGAGCCACTGCAGGAGTGGCATCGGCAGAAGGTAGCTGCACCATCCTCGTGAAACAGCTGGTGGGGTGCAGACCCCATGGGAGGAGCAGCATGATGAGCAGCACTGTGCCAGCAGTAATGTTGCAAAGGAGTGTAAGAACTGCTCAGAAAGATCTTTCTGAATGCTTAGCAGAGTGGGTATCCAGTATGCCCACCTACCACATCAGCTGGGGGCCAGGGAGGGTTTCCTGGGACAGTTGCCATTAGCACCATCGATGTGGCTTTTTAAAATTTTCTGGCTTGGAATTGTAGGTTTTCAAAAGAGGTGCACAAATCATGGAAAATCCCTGGAATTTTAGGGGGCTTCTGAGAGAGAGTTACTATTGGCTCAGAGGTGAGATTCCTAGGCCGGGGCTTGTTTGCTTTTTTCAGTTGATACAGAATGATGTCTCTTAGATAAACTGCATGCAATTTAATGCAAAGAGCACCTGAAGCTGCTGCTGCATTGTGAAATCTCCAAGGATAGCCTGAAAACACGATGCTTTGTCTCTGCCACTTTCTTTTCCCCTTGGTAAGGTATTTTGAGTAAATAAATGAGGAGGGTTCATTAGCGTGTACTGGCTAAACAATTGTTAAGAAAATACTCAAGGACTGTGATTTATGATAATTTGCATTGCAACAACCTAGGGAACTTAATATATAAATATTTGATTGTGCCCACCACTTTCTTTGGGCAGATTAAAAGATAATATCAAAACAAGTTAATGACTTAACAGTTTTTGCCAAGCTGTTGTTAGTTAATCCAAAAATGCCTAGATGAATGCCTCTGCTTCACGAAGGAGAAGCAAGAAACAAGACAGTTACTTTCCACTAAAAATACAGAAATATTCAATGAATGTTTCTTTAGGATTACATAGCCTGGAAAATAAAAACTCCTGGGGACAGGACTGGGTTTGCACATTACAGATGTGCTTAAAAGGGGATCACAATCACAGAGCTAGACCCTCCTCTAAGTTGAAACAGGTTATTCTTATGTATATAAAATAGCATATAATGAAGTCATCTTCCCAGAGAGCTTTCCTCACTCAGTTCAGATGAAGTTAGCGCTCAAGAGTACCTCTTCCATTCTCAGAACTATTGAGACGTTTCCTTATGAAACTACATGAGAAAGAGCAAATGTGTTATTTCCCTCTTTCAAGAGCACTTGAACTGACAATCTTCATAAGCCTAGTAATTGTTTTCTCATGCAACTCCATTCCTTCTATAAGATCTGCAAGTTGTTAGACAAAAAATAAGTTATTAAACATGTGCACATTTTAAAATATAACATAACATAGATATATAATTTACTTTATTTGCTGAAAAACTTTAATACAGTGTGATGCATGTATTGTGGAAATATTATCAAATTGCCAGCCAGTACAGGAAAGCACGTGTGCCCCAGAAAAGAAATCTAAAGCCCTCAGGACTTTCTTATGACCTTTCTGGTTAACTTGATTTCTCTTTTTCTACCTTGGACACATGGACCTTTTTTCCTTCATGTCTTAAAAAGGACCTTTCATTCACACCTCAGTTTACTATCTAATGATCACACACAACACTGTGGGTTTCTTGATTTCTCCACAGCATCAGACTAAACTTGCAGGCAACTTCTGGTGCTCAGTTTTAAATGGAAGAGCTGATGAAAATCTGACATGCATTTATCTGGCATATTTACACATCCCATGTACCTCCCTATTTATGCTAAAAATCAGTTGGCATTTTCCCCTGGTTATTCCTACTATAGAAACTCATTTCTGCTTAAAACAGAGGCAGAGGTACATTGAAATGATCTTATGTCCAAATTCTCAACCCCTCAAGCAAAAAACATACAAAAGGGATCAAAAGCTTCTGAATCTTCTTTCATCTGCATATTTCGCTTCTTCAATCAAACACACTAAGTTGTTTGAATCTTCTCTCTGACTTTGCTTGACTAAAATATGACTCTGTAGGGTTTGGTGTTTTTTTTTTCTGTCTTCTTCATGCCTTTATATTAAGGTGTCTTCAAAAGAACAAGATCTGTGAGACTGCTAATTTGACAGTTGACAAACACAACTCCACAATCAATCTTCTTTGCCAAAAATAATCAGACTCTAAACTATTCATGTTTTGTAATTGAGAAAATACTTCACCCTCACCCAATAAAAAATAATCAGTGGATCAGAATGTGGTTGAGGATACACAATGTCACCTGAAGCATGGGTCAGTTAAAGTGCTGTAAGGCAAACCCAAACAGAAAGGACCATTAACTTGTTTGTTCCTTTCTCAGTTTGTGCCCAAGGGTCACTTTATTCAGGGTACAGCATGTCTCTGAGATAGTAAAAGCTCTTTGCTGCATATTTCAGTGTGCCCATTGACATTGGATCCTGGAAGCAGTCAGTGGGAAGCAGGTGGCAGGGCATTCATGGAAAATTGCCTTTAGTTGAAACTAATGTCCTCAGGTCCCCTGGCTGGCCATCAACACAAACTCTACCCAGTTCCCACTGCAGCCTCAATACTTCTCCAAATATTTCACAGAATCACAAAATGGGTCAGGTTGGAAGGGACCACAGTGTGTTGCCTGGTCCAAACTCCCTGCTCAAGCAGGGTCATCCCAGAGCACATGGCACAGGATTGCGTCCAGATGGTTCTTGAGTATTTCCAGTGAAGGAGACTCCACAAACTCTCTGGGCAATCTGTTCCAGTTCTCAGTCTCCTGCACAGAAAAGAAGCTCTCCCTCATGTTCAGGTGGAACTTCCCACGTATTAGTGTCTGCCCATTGCCTCTCATCCTATTGCTTGGCACTGATAATTGTTCTGGTTATGGTTTTGGTTTTCTATCCAGTTTACACTCAGTCAGTAAAAATTTCATCAAAACCACATTTCTGTTCCTTATGTCATATGAGATTTATTAAAGCTTTAAGACACACATCACCTACACTTTTTCTCCTACCTACAAGTCTTGTAACCATGTTGTGGAAGAAAATAAGATTTGTTTGAATGATTAGATTCATTTGCTCTTGACAATTCCATGAAGAGTTGCCTGCTATCTCTCATAAGTCCCTATCTGACTGAACTTAAACGACACTTCCTTTACATTGATCAATCTAGAACTTTTCCCAAATCCCTTGTCTCCTATTTCTTCCATTTTTGCTGTTCCCTGACCCCATGGCAAGCTAAATGTGTATTTTATACCAACATATCAGATTTTCACTTCTTCAGAGAAACAGTAGCGCCTGCAGATCTGTTATTCTCCATCCACTATAACACAGGGGAAAAACTGAAACTACCAGGAGTTTGGTGTAAGCAGACTATCAAATATGAACTTGTTTGCAGACTGGGTAGGAAATTTTCTGTCAATGGGGGTTGTCAAGGCAGATATCAACAGTAGGTCTAAAAAAGGTCTAGAAAAATTCACGGACCACTGTTCCACACACAGAGAAGCAAAGCGAAGAGGCAGAAAGCATCTCTAGCATCCCCAGCACAACAGTTCATGTTGCTGCTACAGTGTGGGGGGAAAGGAATCGAGCAAAATTACATTCCCTTTTGTTCCTACCCATGGCAGCATCCTGGTCTGTCTGGACCACTGCCCTGGCCATTCAGGCTGCTTCTTGTATTCTCGTTATGGAGAACACCTATGGTATAACCATACCTCTAACCTTGACTAAAAGCAGTGGCCATCTGGGGGCTGAAAACACAAGGCAGATATCCAGTGATGGGAGGTGAACTGCTTCTACTCAAAAGTCCAGGCTGTGGCTCTTGCACATATGGTGTGTGGATGCAACACAGTTATCGTGTTCTGAAGTGCAGAGACCCAAATACAGGTGCCAACTGTATGTGGGCACTGAGTCTGCTCTGGTGTGAGGAGACAGTGCTGGGATGAACCATATCCATGCACAATGACATCTTAAAATTCCTTCCTTTCAGTTAGAAAAATCCCATCCTTTATACACGGGCAGATATTCCCCACACCTGGTGAAGGTGGTGAGCTGTTCAAAGGAGTCTGCTCTATCATTTATCTTCTGTGGCTTTCAGCTGTGACTCCTGAGTGTTTGCTGAGGTACAGCAGGATGTTCAGTACAGAACAAAGCATAAAGCTGAAGAGTTACCCTCATTTCTAAATTGGTTGCATGCAGCATTCAGGCACCTCAATCTGTTAATTACTATGTCTGGAAAGCCTTGGCATACATATTCATCACCTGCAATTGTCAAACTGCCAGTTTTTGCAATTTTAATCACCAGCTTCATGATATCTGGCATTTTTCTTGAAGTCAAATCCCTCAGAGTTGTTTGGTTTTCTGACAGTCTCAGTTTTGCTTCTTTTTAAAAAAAGAAAGTCTAAATTTAAGGCCCTGTGATTTCAAAAAAACCCTGAAATGTCAATACCTTGGGGGAAAAAATTAGGATTTTGGGGAAGAGTTGCAAGAATAAATGGTCTTTAAAATATAACTTCAAGAAAAGTTAAGTTCACTTCAGTGAAAAAAAATGAAGAAATGAGACTATATAGGAAAAAGAAGGTGGGATGTTGGTGTCAATATGATAGTTGATTTTATAAGTTATTATAATAAATTGTGATCAAAGGAGCCAAGTACGCTCCTGGAGGACAAACTCAGAAGAATAATTTATTCCCAATTGTAATAGAATGAACATTATTAAGAGCTTTCTGACTGCTAAAACATCAGAACTGGCCAACTGCAAAACCTGTGGAAATCTCTTTTTGCCAGAGGTCTTTAAATTATAAGATTAAACAAACAGCTTCGAAAGAGCTTCACAGTATACTTCATTCTGCTTTAAACCATCCATAAAATGTCTTTCACAATTTTGCTTCTGTAATTCAACACATCTTGTTGCAGCAGTAACATGAAGATGATGCACAGCAACTTCTGCTAATACAGAGCAGCAAAGGACTTTGATCCCACTTGTACAGATGCATCCTGCACATAGAGCAAAGGATTGATGGGAACATCTTCAAGTATAAAATTATTCTAAAAATTGTATTTCAAATTTGTAAATGGAATCCATTGCCAGGATTTGAGAATGATGGTGGTAGACAAGAGCTGCCTGTTTCATCCTTGTAGAGATTAGAAATACTGGTGCTTCAGGTTGCCTTTAATTTTGAAGGAAGAGTGGGTATAGGAGAAGTTTTGAGGGTATGACATTGATTTCAAAGGAAGGGGACTTATTTAAATTGGACACCAGAGTGGTCTCTTCCTCTGTGACATTTTTATAGTCAGAATGTTTGAGGTTGGAAAGGAACTTTTGAGGTCATTTTCTCCAACCCAGTGCTGACAAAACTTCTCCTAATGCAGCCCAGAGCATCATCAGCCTTCTTTGCCACAATGGCACTATTCTGTCTCGTGGATAACTTGGTGTCCACCAGCATCCCTGGGTGCTTTTCTGCAAAGCTGCTCTCCAGTGTGTTGGCTCTCAGCATTTACCAGTGCAGGATTTTTCACTTTCTTTTGTTGAATTTCATGAGGATCCTCAGTCCATTTTCCCAGCCTGTTAAGGTCCCTCTGGATGGCAGCACAACACTCTGGTGCATCATCCACTCCTCCCTGCTTGTGTAATTGTCACATATACTGAGGGTACACTTTACCCCAACATTCAGACCATTAATGAAGATGTCAAGCAGGATCAGATCCAGAATGGACCCCTGGGGTACACTGCTAGCTACAGGTGTCCAACTAAATTTCATACTGCTGGTTAGCACTCTACAAGACCATAAATTCAGTCAGCTTTCAATCCATCTTCCTGTCTGCTCATCCAGCCCATTTTGTATCAGCTTCTCCATGAGGATATCAGAGGAGGTGGTGTTGAAAGTCCTGCTGAACTCAAGGCAGACAATATCCACTGTTTTCCCCTCATCTTCCAAGACAGTCTTTTCATCATAAAAAGCTTATCATCTTGGTCAAACATAATGTCCTCTTGAAGACTTTCCCTGACTCTTCCTTCTTGTCCTTCAAGTGCCTGGAAATGGTTTACAGGTTTAGCTGCTCAATCACTTTCCAAGAGAACAAGATGAAGCTGAGTGGCCTGTGATTTCCTGAGTCCTCCTGCTTACCATTTCAGAACAAATGGGAGGAAGTTCATCAAAAAACTAGGAATTACTTATGACACTTGTAAAATGGCAATGACACTCATTTTCTTTATAAGAATATTGTAAAAATTCAATTAACTATTTCTAATATAGATTAAAATATACACGTATTATTATCTTAGGTAAAGAGTCCTGTTTTTCTTCATATCACCTTTCCAGAAGAGGAAGATAAAAAACACTGGCAAAGTTTGATAAGATTTTATTTTTTTTCTCCAAAGTTCTCCTCTGTGTTGAAGAATAATTGCTATGGATCAAGGCAAAGGCATTTTTCAGTACTTCATTATCTTTGCAAGTAACTGTGTGACATTGCTATAAGCACCCTTACAGCAAAGCCATGTCAAAGTGAGCTACACATCAGCTGCGCAGGGTTACTCCTTCATCCCCTTCTCTGTTCCTCATCTGGCTTTAGGGCAAGTTCTCTAAGGAGTGACCTCTTGGCTCAGTAATACATATTCCTGCTACTCTTCTAGCGGGGAGTATGGACTTGAAAGCAATCCTGGTTATCAAAGTAGCAGTTATACTTACTACTCTGGACCTTAGACCTCAGAAATTGTTCAGAGAAATTCTCAGCTTTATAGTCAGAGACTTGGGAGCCAATTTCTTTTAAAAATGTCTCTCTCTCTTCCTTAAATGTTTATCAACCCTTCAAAACTCCATATTCATGGTTCTTTGATTTGAAAATCCTAAGTGATTTCAAAATCCTAAACAATTTCAGTTGAGAGTCATACAACCCATAAGCACATGTATTTTAGTGCCCAATAAAGTTTGCTTTGAAGAGATTAAAAATAATTATGAAATAACTGTCTAAGAGACAAAGAGTGTTTAGGGCATTTCACTGATTTGAATCTAATTCAAGTCAACAATTGCCAGAAGCAAGAAGTGTCTGAGTTTCTTTTGACTGTTAGGACAAGCTTGTTGCTGGTTTATCTTTATCCTTAACAAAAACACAGACAAATCACATAATCCTTCAGTTTTTTGGCATCCTTAGGAAAGAGGATGGGAACTGAATAGTCTCGAGGCTGTTACCCACACATTACTGAGCTCATCCCTTCAAACACAAGGAACAGTGCATAACAAACACAGATGTATCATTAAGTATGGACTTCAACAGCAAACAAACCTGGAGCATCTATTCTCCAGAAGTGTAAGACTATCATCCTAAAAAACAGTATACTTTAGCTGAAGAGGAAGCTTTTTACAGAAAGGTAAGTGAAGAAGGAAAATCTTAATTTATATCTTATTTCATTGGAGTTTGCATTGCTTTTAATTGTGTTCTACCTGCCCAGCAGGAGAAGGCCATCAGTTCTGAATTAATCAATGCATCCCTACTTCACTATTAGCAACTTCAATTTAAATTACGGTTTTGTATGTCCATAACTTGTAATTAGTAATCAAGAGATACTGCTGCTGCTTGAAATGTTCCACAGAACTGCAGGAATCACTAATGTGTTTGATTCTGCTCCATTTAGGTTAATCTGAGGTCTATTGCTGACCTCTGTGAGTTCAGTGCTACCTTTAAGTATAATCCTGCACATTATTAGTGCTAATAACTACAGCTCCCTCAATTGCCTGATTTCAGTAGTTTCTGTCAGCCTAACTTTTCCTGCCTGGCACTCAAAACAGTAACTTATTTTAAGTGAGCCTTGAAAGTCTTGACTTTCTCCCAGCTCTTACTTATTTAATTATGTGGATAAAAATTAGAGATCTGTATCTACTTTAATTTTTGTCTTACTAAAATATCAAAGTCGCATTCATAAAGCTAAAGTCATAAAGGAATTCCTACACTCCTGGGTAAGATAAGTACTCATATTTCATGGGAAATTCATGCAACGTTGATCTCCAGTTTATAATAAAAGACCACAAAGGCTTCTAGGGGAAGGAAACATGAACTGATGTGACTCTTCCCTACATGTTCAGTACATTCCATAGTCACATTCTGCTCATATGTGTTTCATGGCTTTTGTTACAGCAATTCTTAAAATGGTCTACTGACAGTTTATTTCTCATATTTCAGTGTTGTTGCATATCTCCCCTGGAAACCACAGGCTCTGTCTCATATGGAGTCTCCTGTAGTCGCTTTACCATTATCCTGCTTCCCAAAGGAATGCACCCTGGAAGCATCTCAGATCTTTGTACAGAGGGGAAATTGGAATGGCAATTTCTAAGTTAAAATATTCATCATAGCTGCAACAGCAATAGCAATATCTTCCAAATAATTTTGCACTGTATCTCTGTTTGGCTCCTCAACACAGTCAGACCTAGGCTGTATCTGAAGAAGAGTGCAACTGAATGGATATGAGCATCCTCAACATGTTTTCTGCTTCCCTTTCTGACCTGGGAAGCTCAGGTCATTGTAATTGTCCTAGTGAGACAGCAAATTATGACCATCATAGGGAAAATGAAGTAATTCCAAGGTAATCCAATCAGCCCCCCCCCAAAAAGAAACTCAGTCCACCACTTATTATTGCAGAAGATGATGTCACTCAAGCTGATGCATAAGAGTTTTGCAGTTCCACCCTGTACTGGCTAACATCCTACAGCTAAAAGTCAGGAGATCTCCCAAAAGTTTGACACCAGCTGTTGGGTTGGGTTATATTCCTCCTGCTCTGCTGGATGGTCAGAAGGTTGAGCAAGGCTGTACAGAGACTATACAGCCTCAGAAAATGTGGACACCAAAGCAAGAACCCTACAACACCAACCAAGAAGATTCTCTGAAGAACTTTAATAGGATAACCTGCAATATTACAGTAAAAAGGCATCCATGTCTTCCTTCTCCCTCTGAAGTAGAAAGGGTGTCCAAAAAGTGGTTTTCTCTTTATCTTTAAGAAAAAGAATCTTACTTCTGAAGAAACTATTTTTTCCTCTATATCAGATGAATAATAATTTCCTAAGAAAAGTATAAGACTTTACTATTTCACGAACAGTGCTAAATAATATAAAACACATCTCAGAGAGTTTGGGGCGTTCCCCTCTGCTAGCTGATATTAAATGTTTCTTCATAGCTAATCCAGAGACACAACAACTGCAGCATTTGATAACTGTAACTTGCAATTCTAGCAGTGCATGAAGTGTGAATATAATTACAGTCTCAGAATATTACTATTTCTATTGTACTGGAACTCGGTTCCACATACCTTCTTCAGATAAGATAGAAGCGTTTGATGTGAATACATCTTCAATTAACATTGCTGGAAGATAATGGAAGGCATTGATTGGAAAATCCTTATCAAGGTAGAAGTGTTTGTGAACTAAGGAAACAACGTGCTTGTCAGACCTCACTATGCTTTCAGCAATGTCTCTAATCAAAAAGGGACATCCTGAAACCTAGGTGATGGTAGCAGTTCTTTAGCTGTACAGTTATATATTAACAGATATCTCCACATATGCAGATATATAAATAAAAATAATTATGCCCATGCTGTCTTTGTAGGGAAAGTAGAGATGAAATGTTTTGTAGCTTAAGTATTTCTTCTTTTTTTTTCCTTTTTTTTTCTTATCTTCTCCAGATTTTTAAATCCACTGGGAATGGATATAAATTGCCATTCTACCTAATCTAGGAAACTGTCCCATTTCTGCCTTGCCACTGTATCCTACAGGAGAAAAAAATAGCCTCTATCTTGTGGCCTACCCTGGAATATGGTGAAGTGTCTCTTTTCTCTCAATAGGGTGAAAGTTATTTCCTGATGGCACTAAATCCCATTTCTTAGCCTGCCTTGTAAGTAGACTGTTCTATGATTGAGGAACTTGCCAAGAAGTGATCAGAACTATGGGTGGATATTTCCTTTGTTTGAATAGTTGATGAAAGCAAAGATGCTCCTTTTGGATGGTTTGTCCAGCATCTGGGTGTTGGGTATCTCAGACCAGGATATTCTGGAATCAGAATGCGGATTATGAGGGTCATGCAATGCTTACTGTGGTACACCAGAGGCCTGTGAACAAGCCAGGTGCAACTGCACCCATACTGTCTATAATAATAGGAACCAAAGGTTTTCAAGTTTTCTCCCACGGCTGAGCTTCTTCACTCATGAGGGACAACAGGAAAGCAGCAGCCAGTGCCTATGTATGTACCTGCAGAAAAACAGTGTGGACAGACAATCATCAGAGAGAAGGATCCCTTTTCAAACTGAGGGCTTCAAGATGAGCATATACACGCTGCCATTAGGGTTTGCTTGTTTGTTGGGGTTTTTTTCCAGGAATGAAGTGAATTGATTTTCAGCTTCCCACTAACAATAAATAATGTACCACTCTGCAGACATATTGTAGATCTTTTTCTGCTTGAGCACTTGTTTAACAAGTTGTGAAGTAGAAGCTGAGTTAATGACCCAAAATGAGAATACGTCAAAACAAGGCAGCTTTAGATCAACTAGCGAAAATACATTTACATTGCACATAGACACGGCATTGAACTATTCCACTGTGTTGATTCAGGAGGGAATAGCAAAGTTCAGGGTTCATGTTAGTAGGTTTTCTTGTGCTCAAATTTAGGTCTTTTATATAATTTAAGACATGTTTAATCTGCTTAGAGACAGAAATTACCTGCAGGAATGAAGGAAAACGGGGAACAAGGAAGAGAAGTTTTATTTTCTGGGGGAAGAGGTGATGAAATTAAGGAAGGGTATAAACCCCAAAAGTATACAGGCACGTAAATCCCAATGTTGGAAGGCATCTCACTTCCTGCAGGAGACCCTTTCTACTCCACTGGCATCCATGAAGAAGACCTAGAGAGCCCTCTGTTTGTCTTCCCAAAGACTGCGGGTGGCAAAACAATGTGCTACAATACTGCCATGGTACTGTCTGTCTCTCAGAGTAAGACTTTTTAAAACCTGTGGCCAACCACACATGCTTTTGCTACCATGTTATAGTTCAGCATCTGAAAAAAGCTGTCATGTAAAATGACCTAGGGCTGCAAGGCATAGATAGTGTTACTAAGAGAAGGTTCTTTTGGCTTGGCTTGAAATTCAGAAGGATGAATTTCTAAATATATATGTCACTATAACTCAGAATGTCAGGGATAAACCCTCCCCTGGGCTTCACCAGTCCTTTTCAGATGAATAAACAGTATCCTTCTTGATTAATCAACACAGATGGCACATTTGTTCCCTAACATTTTTAATATATGGCCATACAGGGGTCACATGCTTGGGAAATCTGCATTTACTAGAAGGAGATGGGTGGAAAGGGGGATTGGGATCCTGAAGAACATGTGGTGTTGCTGCATGGGCAGACCCACCCTTGTAGGAGGTGGCCTATTGAATCTGCAAGCTCTGCAGCCACTTTTATTCACTGCAAGTTTTGAGGGCAGTGCAATCACACTGGTGTTCACTTCCCTTCATTGTCACTCGGTGGGCAGCAGAGGGAGAAGAGCCACAGTGCAATTCCATCTATCATTAGCTGGGGGAGCATGGAAGCCAGGATACCACAATGGACTCAAAAGCAGCTATCTTAGATGAGTAACATAAAGGTTACAAACGTCTCCAAACCTACTCCTGGTAATGGCCTGTATCCGTATGACCTGAATATATGGAAACTGGGTGAACAGGGTGAGAGTGGTTCATGATGCAACACACCAGGGAGGAAGATGCAGAAGTATGTGTGTAGCTGATCAGTCTGAGCTGCCCTCTAGAGACACAGACACTAAAGGTAAAATTAAATTATTTGATATGCTTCTTCTACTAAAGTCAGAAAAACAAGACTGAGCTGTGTGCTCAAGCCACTGATAGTTGTATTCTCTGAAGTCAGTGCAACAACATCCACCTGGAATTCAAAATTGCAGTGGGCCAAACATCAGGGGCATGCTTATGCATGTTTTTGAGGGGTTTTGTTTGTTTGTTTATTTGGTTTTTGTTTGATTTCTCAAATGTAGTCTTTGTAGTTGTCTAGTTTACAGAAAACCCTCCAGATCTCCAACTTGTTTTGAGAAGATGACGTCATTTTGAGCTCACTCACATCACCTCACTGGGCACAGAACCGTTTCTCACATCCTGTGCACATACCATCAAGAATGCCAAGTTCCACTAGCAACAGGAAAATTTGCTGTTCCTCCTCCATTCTAATACAAGAAATATTACTATGGAGGGTGACTAGCAATGCACTTCCAAACTGCTGCCATGAAGAATGCGGAAAGAATTTTATGATTTCTTCTATGCCTATCTGACAAAGAGTGGTTAGCTCTTCACCATTTCTGAGCCAATAAACAGAAAAACTAAAATGGAGTATGATAGAGCTTGCTCTTTTTTGGCACTGTGATCCTGGAACGTATTACTGTTAGGTAATTAGACCATAAGCCTCCTCACAACAGGTACCCTGGCTTTATAGCCACCTGGATTGTTTGTTAAGCACCCAGAGCGCTATTCATGCTTTAAGAACAAATTAATTATCATGAGTCAATTAGCAGTACCCTAGCCACACTAATGGTTAGATTGGATCATCAAGCAAACCTATTCTGAAACTTTATGAATAATATTCTTCCTGGAGTTAGTGTAATATTGTTTTACAAGCTTTTAATCTTGGCTTCCTTTCTCAGTTTATTTTAACATATTATGCTAGCATGAACAAATAGGCACTTAATCTCTGGTTTGTGAGAAGTTCACTATTTATTTTCATTTTTTCTGTGCCTCTGTTACAAGTTTGGCCCCATGAGTTACCTGTTGATGTTTGTGTTCCTGACTTGATTCTTTAAAGCTGAACATTATTGATTAATAGCAAAAATAATAAAATAAACTCCTTTCAACATGAAATTTTAGTGGAAGAATAATGATTTCCAGGATTTAGGAAATTAATGCTTGGAAATGCTGTCTTGACTTTGTTCCAACCCTCAAAACTTTGGGACTAAATTGAAGTCAGTCTGACCTGAAAGTAAATAAACTTTGTATTCGGGTTATGTATTTGTAAAACAGTTTTTTGTTTTAATACAGTTTGTTGAACAAATAATCAGTGGCAGAAATCACTCAGAGCTACCTGATGAGAGAGCTGAACAAGCCAACCTGAGGAGCACAGCATGAACAAATGTGTCTGTCATATTTCATTGTCTCCCCAAAGAAAAACAAAACTTTTGCTCTCTATTTTATCAGATATACCTGCTATTCAACTGCTAGCTTGAGTCAATGAGTGGAACCAGGCAAAAAGAGAGCACGGGTTCTGCAACGAACTCACTTTAAAATTATGTCTTCATAGAACAACAATCCCTCATGAGGGATTTAGTTGGGGGTGTTTGTTTTGTTTTTCTCTGGAGGAGAATATTTTAAGCAGCATTTGTTGAATTAGAGGACCAGATTCCACTGCACAGAAATTAAAAGTCCTTAATCATAAGTCTTTTTTTTCTCTTAGTTAGGAGAATTGTATCACCAATAGCAATGACAAAACTGGCCCCCACAAAAGGATGTTAAAACTGCGGGCTGTTGTTTTCTAAGAAGAGGTAAACAGCAAAGAGGAAACAGAATATACTTCTAAGCAATTGGCTGGTGTCTGTATTATACAACTTGTTCCGAGCTGGTACATCTTTACTGGAGGAGTCCCTTCTGATGAAGCATTTTTTGCATTCCCCATGGGGATACATTTCAAATATTGCATCTCTAGAGGACAGAACAAACGCTAATCATGAGAAAATCTGCCAGCGGGATACTGGTAGGAGAATTCACTCTGAAAACCAAATATTTTATGAACCCTCTTCAAAACATGTGGACAAAGACACTTAGTTATCACAGCCCTTTGCCTTCCTTCTATGCAACCCAAAAGCCATCAGGGTAGCATCCTTCCAGAGGATTCTAGAGACAGAGGCATGAAAGGAGTCTTCAGCAAAAGGTCCGCTTCCTCCTACTGGTAAAGCCCCCTATTAGAGAATGGTGACAAACAGATGACAGGTATAGAAACTAGTTGTTACTTCCCTGGAACATCAAAAAAATTCCATCTAGCAAAAGGTACTTTGTCACAGTCTTCAATGCATTTGTGACAACCGGTGACAGATTTGCTTTGAAACTCTCATTTTGAAAGGACCTAACTTTGCAGGCTTCTCTTAAATCTCTGATCCAAAGGGTCTGTCATCCAGGCAAACATCATAACTGCTATCTCTCAACCTCATTTTTACCAGAACAGGTAGGTTCCATGGGGTATCCAGTCTCACATATTGGTCTTGTCAATTAGTGTTTACCTGACAGGCAGTCCAAGATCCCCAGAGATTTTACCGATCTACAGGGAGAACTTTAGGATATTTTTCTTTAATTAGGTGGCAGAGCACAGTTAGACTCTGAACACAGGGCTGTGTGTGTAGTATTAGTTTAAACATTTGACACAGTGCATCTATTTACTCAGTCAATGCAATTAGTAGATTCTTTTGAAGATTACCATACAACCAGATCCTACTGCACTGAATCACTCACTAGGTAGGTGAAAAAAAAGTCAAGTCAAGATTTCTACTAGAGATTTTCAGAGAACATTTCAGAAAAATAGCAATTATTATAGAGTAGAGGACAGTTCTCTTAAACCCAGGCAAAAGAATGACACAATGAGAAATATCAGGTGGTCATAAAATCTCTTTTAAACAGCAGATAGATGCAAGGATTGGGATTCTGTTTCTGCCTGCATCATTGTGCAGATCCTTAGACAAATAATTTCATTTATCTGAATTGTAATTTTATTCTATTTTTATTCTATTCCTTGACACCCATGGATAATGAGAATTTGTGTAAAAGAAAGGCTACTGGACGCATATTAAAAAAACCCTTTCAAAAGTCAGATTTTTAAAGCCATTTTCTACACTAATTTTTGGAACCCAGTTGTTACTTCGCATTACTTAAGACAATTCCCTCTTCTTCTGAGAACTTGTAGCATTCTCACAGAAAAAAGGACTGATCCCCTTTCAAGAAGAAGAAGATAAGGTATATGTCTAACATTTACATATGAGGACTGGGCTTTTTTCCCCTCTAATCAAGCAGCATAAATAAAAAATACAAGAATTTTAATACATTTCTATAAGACACAACACTTGTTAAAGCTAGTCTAACCAAACTAAGCCCCTGCTGCCTGATCGTTCTAAGAACTGAAGCCTTATTTTTTCCCCTTTGCTGCCAGACAAAGGTCCCTCTTGAGAGCTTTCTCAAATACTCTGGGATGACAAGTGGGTGACCACACAGTAAATGATCTGGCAGGGATCTTGTCAGATACTCCCTCCCACCCCCCTAAAATCCTTCTTTGCTTTTCTAATAGACACTAGTTCAAATGCAAAAAGTATCAGCAGTGGTCACATTCATCATGCACACCTTCTAAACTTTCCTGATAACAAAGGGAGTGCACCTTATATCTGTGGCTGGTTTCTCTGCTCAGAATTTGCCAGCTAGCCCTGCAACCAGCTCTCTCCATCAGGCAGCTTGAGGTTTTTGTGCTGATACACGATTTTACCCAAAGTCGGAGACTGAAGTGAGCAGAAACTGTGCATGACCATACAAATATTTTTTCTAGAGAGAAACATTTAATCAACTGCTTCTTTCACACGCATAATCATCAGGTGCCTTCAAAGGTATTTTACCTGGTAGAAGAAATCATATGTGTTTTTTTATGTAACCATGGAAACCGCTTCAGGAGAGCTGAGATTTCTTGGAAGGGAGGGGCAGTGGCTAGCTGCTACGAACTGAAGACCGAGATGCTGCAAAGTTGAAACAATTTGTTTTTGTCACAGAACAGATTTACCAGAACTGAAATTGCATGCTTATCTGTCTTTCTCGCATGTGCTTTGTTATCCAGTGCCTTCCACACCTATGCAGAAAATAAATCTTAACATTGTCTCTGGTATCCATTATTTAATAGCATCTTACTGCTAAGGCTTATCCACTTGATTTCTCTATTTCCTCCTTGAAACTTTTTCTTCCACTTAAACCCTGCTGGGACTCAAACTGACTACAGAGGAGCAATAATTTTATAGTCTAAAGCACTCAACTAAATTGTTAAGCTAAGTCAAAACCAATGCTACATTATTGGTGAAAGAGCCTGTACAAAGTATTCTGAACTACTTCTGAGTCCTAGAAAAAGTTTGAAAGGAGGTATGGAAATTCAGATGGCCATTTTTAAACAAATAGAGAATAATTTTCTCCAGAACAGAGAACAAAAATAACCTTCCTTCCTGTCTTTCCACAATGACCTGAAACTGAACCAAGAACACTTTTGGTTGCCAGTAAATCTGAGATCCTGTTAGGTCTTACATGCAAGTCTAGAGCAATGTTTTTGTTTTCTTTGGCTCCTAGGCAATTCCAAATGCTGTCACTCCTGGTGCCCATTTCTAATTCTGCTCAAGAAAAGCATCCTTGCCACTTGTAATGCAAAAATGCTGCAGAGTTGCTGGTTGCTTTTTTTTTGTCCTTGTTTATGAATTCCTTGCGCTGGTTGATTTGCATCATGATGGCATATTTATTTCTCCAACTAAGTGTATTGGTCAAAATGTAAATCAAAGGAATTTAGAAAATGCTTCTCCATAATTCAAAGTATGTACTACCCACACAAACAGAGTTGTTTTGTTTTCTTTTCCCGAGAAGAATATTGTCTAAACTCTACAAATATACACGCTGCTTTTCTTCATCTATAAATGGGAGTCTAGTCTCTGTACTGGTGAACTAGGAAAGAGAGGGCAAGAAACAGCTCTGAATGTGATTTCATGCAATACCTAACATGCTATGTCCCTAATATTTTTTTAGTTTTCTCAGAAACCTGCTGCTGGGAGTAATGTTAAACTATTTGCTTGCAACTGCTCATTTTCTTTAAATGCTCTTTGATATTTCTTCTGGAAAAAAAGACAGCATTCTAAGATCACACAGTAGTGGAGAAAGCCCTCTGACACTGTCATGCATGTTTTATTAATTTAGGCTCAGCAAACATATAATTAGGTAAATGAAAGTGATGCCGAAAAGTAGAAGCATGGAGAGAAAACCAGTGAATTCAAAGAATGTTCTTAAATCTGGACTTTGGTTATAGAATCAATTCATAATACACATTTGGGGATACTTAGATCTCAGTATCAAACTGAACTTTTATCTCATTTTATCTTGAATTCTGTTATCAATTATTTATAAATAATAATGTATAAAGAGGAAACACTTCTGCAAATATTTGTTGTTGCGTCAGGCCCTTGTATAGTTAATAGCACAGTAGCAGTGTAACTTTATGAATCTCAGCTATGACATTTTTGTCAGTTACTTGATATCAGATCTCAGACCCTTTATTTAAATTATGAACTCAAGAAAAAGAATGCCTCTTAGTTAAGACTGGAAAATAAAACAAAGGAGAAGGAATGAAAACAGAAAACACTGTTAGAACATCAAATGTCTTATTGGAGAAAAACATCTTGCGGTTTTTGTTTTGTTTTTTTTTGTTATTTCCTTCAGGTTGGGGAGGATAATGCAAATGATGAAATTCCACGGACATGTTTTTAGCTCATTTTAGGGATAAGAACACTTAGAAACAGGCTGGTTGTCCGTTTCAAAGATCATACTGCTTCCATGAGCCCATGGAGTCTCCATGTTTTGATGTCTTTATGTTTTGATTACTGCTGTAAAAAGGACAATAAGACTTATTATCCCCTGGGTATCTTCCCAGTTTGTAATTCCAAGTGGATGGTTTATATCCAGAAGCTCGATGTTTTACATGTCTCTAAAAACATTGAGCTTTAACAATATTTATTATAGTAATTTTGGATACTCTTCTCAGCTTCATGGACTTATTCAACCTTTCTGGTATACTGTGAATCTCTTGGAGTTAGTACTGCTGCATGTCAATAATTTCCTCAGATCAATTCTATATTAAATCTGTATTTTTATTTTGTTTGGCAATGGTGATAGCTTGAATGTAGATCATTTTTTCCTAATGAATAATAGAGATAGAAAGTAAATTTGTCTGAAATTTTCCTGAAGAGTCAAAAGACAATTCATCACAATTTCAACCAGCCGGCAAAACTAGAGAATCTAAAATGCTTAGTGGCTCTTCTGACACACATTGTAGTCCTGCTATGAAGTACTTGCCCTGTGCCTGGCATCTCTGTGGTTTCCTTCCAGCTCATTAACTAATAACCACATGGCTGCAGAAAAAAACATGACCTGGAAGGGTTCACCACCTCTTTTCCAAATATCTCCTCACCCAGACTGTTGACTGCATGAAACTGTAGCCACTAGAGACTCGCAGAAACACCTCTCTGCCCCTAACCCTTGAACAGGGAGTGGTAAATGATGCTGAGGTACCTTACAGAAGGTGGTCAGTGGTGCAGGAGATCCCTTTCAGAGACTTTAATAAGGTACTTTCCAAGGTCCTCTTCCTTTTATTTTTTAAAAAAATGAAACATAACTTTTGATTGACAAAAATTATCTGTTTTATGTAAGGTTGAAACCATGACAGCACATGAAAAAAACTAAAACAAAACTTACAAACACCCCCCCCCCACACACGGACTAGTTCTGATGTATATGTATTCATTTTCAACCAAACCCTTCAACCTACTTCTGTGGCATATGCAGTCATTTTTTCATCTGAAATACTACATTTTTTACTGTTTAATCCTTTTCACATTGTCATAAAGGCCTTGAAAAAAAGACAAAATCATAAAGTTCACGTCTTTGGGAAAAAAGAAACATACAAAAAGCACATGCAGACATTCTCTATCATAAAAAGTCAAAGCAAATGGTGTTAAAAAAAAGAAGATCCCAAAAGACTGGAAGTCTGTCTTATTGTCAAACAACCCTTCATATATCGGAGATGCTCTTCCTCCACTAGCCAGCTTCTTGATAAAAGGATGGGCATTCACAGTCACCCCTAGAAAACTGCAGAGAAGAAAGGACCACAGCAGGACCAACAAGAGAGGTAATGGAAACTCTAGGTAGTCCCTCAGATGATAATAACTGTAGCCTAACTTCTCCCATAGCCTTTTGGCTGTGTCCCTGCTACTTGCACCCACAGCAGTGCCTGGGATGGAGGCTTCACCTCTGATACCCTTGAAAGGATGGGCAAATCTTGAGTCTTGTCAACGTTAAAGACTTCATCAAATACAAGTATGATTTATGTCAACTGGTTCTCAGTTGTTTTCATGTGAATCACTCTTGCTGAAATCAGGTTAACCCCTATTTGCTTTTACAGAAGATTAAAAAAAGGAAAGGAAAAACAAAAAGAAGTAGATAGATCTTGAAAGGTCCTGAAGAATATTTCATCAGAGTTCAGGAAAGGAAGGGCAGATGGAAAGGAGTTTTACATTTGGAGGATGTGCGTCATATTCTCCTCTCTAAAAAAGGGACATCCCCAAAGATAAATGATACTCTGCAAACAAAATTATGATACCAGCCCGCAGCTAAAGTTAATAACCAAACATGGCCTTTAAAAAGAGAAATAGCTCCCTCTGACTGCATCAGTGCAAGTCAGGACTGTGTGTTAGCTAAAAGATGCTCCATTATATATCAGGCACTAATGGTGAAGAGTATGGAAAAAAATCTATTTATTTATATAATGCATCACTGAATAGAGATAATTAATTCTAAGGGGTGATACACTTGGTCCACAATAGTTTAACTTTAGCTGTATACTGTTGCTACTAACATACAGTAGGAAACACTTATTTCCATGGAGTTTTAATTAGCAGACTTTAATTAGAGCTTACATTAACAGCATTATTCACTCATAACTCATGCTTTTCATTTGTTGTGCCATGCCTTTTGTGAAGACACCACAGTCACCAAGTTTGGGGGTGAGATGTTTTTAATTTTTCTTAAGAGCACTTCACAAATCTAAATGAAATACTTTGTCAAAAGTGCCAGAAATATTCTGTGAATGATGGATGAACTTATCAATATAAATGTGAGGTTTTAAATTCTGTTTGAAAAAGAGTGGGCTCCAAAAATGTTAGCTGGTGTTTTAATGTCTACCTGCTGCAGCTCCTGTGGTGCAAGATTCTTATGAAAGAGAAATAACTTCATACTAACAAAAGTATCAACCCTTAGATAATCCCAGGACTGAAAATATAAAAGCATTTGGGTCAACTCAAGAGACTTAGTTGTTGCAGGGCACAGGCAAGAGTATGGGAGGTCATACCAACACCAAACTAGTGCTGATGTGACTGTCATACACCATGCCATGGGGGAAAGCCTTACATCACACTGTGATGTTGCACATGGGGGAGACTGCTGCTGTTTCATGAACCACAGCTACCCACAGCCAGACCTGCCTGTGCAATAGTTGGTTCTTCAGTTTCAAAATTTCCCTCTGCAAGTCAGTAACTACCTCCCAGAAGCTGGGGCTGGCAATGACTCAGGCCTGATTTAGTGCCACTCATTAAATGAGTGTCACTCATTAAATGAGAGACAATCACCTGCACATGTGGACAAATGATATTTGCTCAGTCCAAAAGGATTTCTCAGCAACTTTTCAGAACTAAAAGTATGATTTTTTTTTTTTAATTTGAATTCTTAAGTTTGTGAGACCGAAAGCAGACAGAAGGAAAACTGGGCTTCAGACCAGTAGAATGCTACAATCTGCTTGTCCTCGCAGGGTTTATTTAAGCAGGGACACGGATTATCAGATCTTCATCATTGACTTGTTAGTACAGTTTAGTTTGTTGCTGAAGACATTGAAACTTTACTAAGCTAAATCTGATCAGACTGTTTCTTCATGAAAATTAATTTCATTGTGAATTTGGTCAAGAGTAACTGCGTAAGATAGAATCATAGTATGAATATGGCCTAGACAATATTAGCTTGCTTTCCTGTTTTTCCAAAGGGACTCAAAAACCTCAGAGTCCATCTGGTGTTTTCTGAACTCTGATATCCTTGTTAGATCGTTATGTGGTAAGTGTTCTTTTTAAGGATGTAATTACAACAAAGCAAGTCAATGTGTTGCAGCAGCTGCTGGAAAAATGACAAAACTCCACATATAAGTAGTGACTTCAGTTGGATCCTGATCAACATTTTCCCCTTCATAGGAGGAACCTTGCAAGTTGTGATTTGGTACCTTTGTATGCTTTGAAAAGCAATGTTAGATGCACCAGTCTTCCACAACCGTCATTCCTCTCCCTTTTAAAACGGAATTTTGAAAGGGAAGAAGCTCAATGCCCTCTTGGCTCATTCATTAGTCTTCTGCTGTGAAACAAACTGCTTTTGTGTCAGGAATGAATTCTGATTGGAAGTTTTCAGGATAGGCTGTGCTACAGTAACCTGTCTTCTCAAAACTCAACCTCCATGTTGCAGTGTTAAGGATGAATGTTTAAGTTACTGTAACACTGATATGGAGCATAATTGTAAAGGAATAGAATATAGAAGAGAAACTTGTGACAGAGGCTTAGCTCAGGAAAGGCATTTATCAGTGACCTGGGAAAGGAGGAGAGAACCTGAGATCACAAACTTTGCTAACAAAAACTTCCCCAACACTCATCTCACAAAGCAAAAAATATCCTGATTTTGTTGTCTTTCTCTCACTGGTGATGTCTCTCTCTCACCAGCTTCATGCTGTTTTAATTTCATAACACTTAGTCTATAAGCTGTCAGATAATGATTAATATTTTCAATATTAGTAATACATATGTGGCTTGGGAGTCTGCTTATGTAACAATTAATCTTTTTTTTCTTGTACATGTGGCATAATTGTGAAAAGGACTACTGGGATTTAACCCCAGCTAGTAGTTAAGCCCCACACAGCCACTCATTCATTGCTGGAGGGGGGAGGGAGTCAGAAGAGTGAAAGTGAGATAACTCATGGGCTGAGATAAACATGGTTTAATAAGTAAAGCAAAAGCTGAGCACAAAAGTAAAGCAAAACAAGGCATTCACCAGTTCCTATGGACAGGAAGGTGTTCAGCCATCCCCAGGAAAGCAGAGCTCCTTCAAACAGGGAATGGGGAAGAGAAACACCATCACAAATGTCCCCCCTTTCCTCCTTCTTCCGCAGATTTATACATTGAGCATGACGTCATATGGTATGGAATATCCATTGGGTCAGTTGGGATTAGCTGTCCCCACTGTGTCCCCTCCCAAATTCCCGTGCAATCCCAGCCCACTCGCTGGTGGTGTGGGGTGAGAGGCAGGAAAGTCCTTGACTCTGTGTAAGCTCTACTGAGCGGTAAGGAAAATATCCATAAATTATCAACACCATTTCCACCACAAATCCAAGACAAAGCCCCATACTAGCTACTGTGGAATAAACTAACTCTATCCCAGACAAAATCAGCACAAATGTACAATGCAAACAAAATATTTCAGTCTAAAAGAACACGCTACTATAAATTTCAGTGAGTGGAAATAATTCTCTAGAGGGGAATAGGCCATCCAGTAAAAAAATTGAAGCTCAGATTTAGTGTCAGATTTAGTGTTGCATGGAAAATACCAACATTCTAGCTCAGCTGGGATTCAAGCTTCAGATCATTAACAAAAAGCTGCTTGTGGATGGACTAGACCCAACAAAATGTGTTTGTTTGAAGCATATTTTCTGAAAGGCCATCCAGGCTCAGGCTGAAGCTGTGATTGAATCAAACAAGCTGCCAGTAAACCTGAGTTATTGGGTTTACAATCAAACCAAACAAAAGCTCCATTCCAGCAAATGGTTCTGCTTCAGGAAATCTTGTTTTCCTTAAATCACGCTTTCAGGAAAACTGCTTTCCCTTAGCAGAAAGATGTAATGTTCTTCATATCTTCCTACCTTCTCCCCCCTCTTTTTTTTTTTTTTTTTACTGTGCCAAAACTTCATTAGCCAAGCTCCATTCACTTTTCACATCTAATTTGGGTTTATTGATGACTAGGTAACAAGAACAAAATCAGACAACCCTATGAAGCATACAGATCAGAAGATAATGTGCTCTTTTGTTGAGCAGGGATTATATTCTGAAAGATTATGGTGAAATAATCGCAGACACCCAGACTGAGCTGTACATACTGCTGTAAAAATAAAATAAACGGTGTGTTGTGCTCTTCCTCTCACCAATAAAACTTGCTGTCCTATCCTAAATGAAGAAATGAAGACCATAGAGGGTTAATAGGAAATGGGCATCACAGTGTTAACTTTGGCAGACTATGCTTATCACATCTTGAATATATCCAGATTTCATTAGCAGAGATTGACATGAAGGGATTGTTTGAATACATTGATTTCTGTCATAAGTAACTCTCAACAGTCCTATAATTCAATGAAAAAGGGTAGCTCAGTAAGTAAATTCTTATAGGGAATTTGAAAGGAGAGGAGAATACCTCCAAATGAGTATACTGCTATATTTGCAGCATATGTATCAACAAAGGAGAAGGTAATCCTGCATAAGGCATTTTGTGTTCTTTGATACATGCTGTAATCAGCTGGGGCCATGCAAAACACAGAAGGGTTGCAGGAGAGAATGGAGGGTAGAGAAATTGTATTAAAAACAGAGGATGAAAAGAAAAAAGAATTCTTTTTTCAGCTAAACATTCTTTGTTGTATTTGATGTTAGTGTGCCTTTCAACAGCAAGGCTCCTGTAATCACCCAGATCTATGAACACTATGTGCTCTAGCTTAGCCGTGTTTTAAGATACTTACTGCATTTTGGTGCACAACGATTTCAGACCATTAGTTCTCACTTCTTCTTATTAAAATAACATCACTCATCATCTCTAGGGAATAAACAGACCAGTGCTTTAATCTCTTAAAAGAAACTTTGATTTACTAAAGTTACAGGACTGGGCTCATGTCTTCTAATTAGAGTCTGTCTCCAAGCAACAAGAGGGCAGCTCAACGCAGCAAACCCCATCCCAGGTATTAGAAGGATGATGGTTGAGCTTCCTTAGGGCCAAATGATTTGCTGTAGAGTCCAGTTCTGTTTACCTTGACCCTTACCATAACCCTGGAGGCTTTGTGAATTCTTCTTCGTAGTACTCAGTGATCAGAAAATAAAAAAGTAAGTCTGTCATGGATTAGAACTGAATAAAAATAAGACCAAAATCAATACAAGCACAATTTCATTTCCTTTCCCTTTTGACTTAGGAAATCTTCCAGCTATCTTGGAATTACTAGTACAAATTAACCTCTTACATTTTCCTGCTCATAGTGAAAAAATAAAATAGCAAAATAAGCATGCAGTATGAAAATATCATCCAAAGAATTTCTCAAAGATAATACAAAGATAACAAAAGTGTTGAAATGAAAAAAAAATAGTTAGCCTTATCCGCTGGTGACTTTTCTATACAATACAACCCCTGCACACAACCCATTGCACATCAGAGTTAGGAAACAGATGATTTCTTCCATTGCTATTGAAATGCTACCCCTAATTCACACAATAAAAAAGCCTCTTGTGGGCTTTCTTTTCTTCTTATTTGATCCAAGTTGTCTGAGAGAAGTAGAGGTTAATGGTAGAGAATGCTGTTAACAACCTAATTCTGGAATGAGGATGGAGGCATGAAACCACTGAAACACTTTTGGTTCTCCAGGTTCTCCCATATTTTCCCTAGGGTTGTGTTCTCTTGTTTGTACTTGGTCTTTGCTTCTGCTTCAGATATCACATTCCGAACACTCATTCCCAGGCTAGATTTATCAAGCAATTTACAGTACCTGTATTGCCACTTCTATCATGGTTCTCTGGCACCCCTGAGGAAGTGTGTTCACTTGAGAAATGGGAATATTACTTGGCACTGTCATCAGATCTGATTGAGCTGGGCCAGTCTGAGAGGCCAGGTTCATACAGAAAGATCAGTAAAGGTAAATCAACCTTGAGAAAACATCTTGTATTTAACAAAACTGACAAATGTGATAATACAGCTCCTGTAAGAAAAGGTCTAGAGCGTTTCTTCCCAATTCATCTTTCCTAAGGAAAAAAAAAGACAGGAAAAAAAAAAGGGGAACAAGAAGAGTTTTAACAAGAGGATCGAGCATCTTGACAAAATGGTGGTATCTTTTTGTCACCAAGGGTTTAAAAAACAGTTGTAAATCATTGTTAAATTATCTTTTATTCTCCCTCATCTGTCATAAACAGAAAGCCTGGAGTCCAAAGCTAACTGTGTAAACAGTGCAACTAAGGCAAAGGAGTTATAGTTCTACTGCAGGGAGTTGTGCAGTCTGATATCAAGTTCCCCAGATATGGTTCGGACACTTGTTATTAGGAGAGCTCCACAACATCCACTGGTTGAAAGGGAGAGAATTTCTTTCAACATATGGAAGTATCTCTTGTCTGCAACAGAGAATATCGATGCAAATTTATTTTATGAACTACAAAACTTCTACAAAGAAAAGCAAAATCAACCTGATACTTGATATTCTCCAGGAAGCCAACAGGGCAGTGAGAATTAGATCTGCTGTCCATTAGGCACCACTAAACTGCTGTCCTCAGTTCTGGATCTACTGGAGCTATCCATACATGTTGCAAAACCAGCAATGGCAATTGACCCAGGCTTGTTGGATTGACCAATTTAAGGAAAAAAATTACTGTGTTCTTGCTGAACCTCTCTCTACATTGCTTAGGACTATTTACTACCAGTAGAGACATCAGATGATATACCAGTCTTAAGGGTGAGGTATGTTGAGTCTTTATTTTGGAATTACACAGTTTTGGGAAGTGGGGAAATTGAAATGTTTGCTACTTTGGCTGAGGAGTCCATTCCATAGAGAGCAGCATTATTTGGTCTCTGATTTGAAGCTGCTACTGCAGTGTATGTATACTCATCATATGGTTCTGGTGAGTATCTAGGGTCACTGAAGCAATGTCTTGTGAGGAAGGCTGAGGGAATTGAGATCATTAGATTGTAGAAAGGAAGTTTTTGGGGAGAGGTAATGACAGTCTGCTGGTACATTCAAGCGAGAGAACCAGGCTTTTTACTGAGGTGCACAGGAGAAAGCTGAGAGATAATGATTATGAATTGACACAGTGTTAATTATGTCTAGATAGAATGAAGAAAAGAAAATTACTACAGGAATAATTAAGCACTGGAACAAGGCTGCGTGATTGTGGGATCTCTCTCCTTGGAGGTTTACAAAACCTCTGCATGAACCCTTAAGCAACCTAGTCTGAATTCAGCATCGGCTTTGCTTTGATGAGAGTTGGACTAAAAACCTCACGAGGTCCTTTCCAGCCTAAATGACTCTATGATTCCTTAAATTATTTGCCCAGATTTCCTTATCTTGTCAGAGGAGTTTTAAAAAAACTTGAGAAAGGTCACAGAAGCAGTTCTGCTGGAGAATTGGATATTAGAGAGTTATTTCCTTGGGGCTGGAGCCCATTTGAAGGTTGGTGTATTTTTCTTCTTGCAATATTTTGATCGTTAATTCTAAGTTAGACACATATACTGTGAGGCTAAAGCTTATGGAATAGAAGCTGTGCTCAACTCTAGAGAGTATTCAGATTTTGGTCTCGATTGTCTGCTTTAGGACTGCAAAATAGTATTTGCTTATTAGAGTAGTTTGTTTTGAGTGACTCTAAATTTCTTTGAGAACAGTCTAGTTCAGATCATGGAAGGATAAGGTCATCAGTTCACAGCAAACATTTCTTTTACTAGACATCCTTTATTCTTTTGGTTTTGTCTGACTAAAAGACCACTCACATAAAGGCTAATGAGAGTCAAGATGGAGGCACAAACTGTTTTCATCCCCTTTCTTTTTCTAAGTCATCTATTTGCATTATGATTTTTTAATTCTTGCTTTGACAACAAAGATTTGGCAAGGTCATACAGTTTCCAGTATTCTTCTTTGTAGCAGTTTGAGGGGTGGTCAACAGCATTCATTTCTGAGAGAGAAAATCAGGCAGTTTTCACCCCTGAGCATGATACTCATGAAGCCCTGTGTTTACAGTAGTTTTCCAGAGGTTGGGAAATGTGCATTTGGTCCTGAATGCTACGGCATAGTACACCTGTAACTACACAATTTCCCATTTGAAGAAATGATCAATTAGCCCAAGCGATGTACAAATGGAAGGTTAAATACCTTGGAATGATGGATGAACCAGAAATGATAATTTTTTCTGACCAAAATTAATGCAGTGTTTCAGTATTCCTTTTGTAATATCATTTTCTAGATGACGTGATGTATTAAGCTCTCCATTTTGAAATCCAGGACTGGCAGATTTTAATGGTGCTTTCAAATGTAATTGGTTCTCTGACTATATTGCCCTATCCTTAGGTCAAATTTTTAAGTAAACGTTCTGCCCAGGTTTTTCCATCCTGATTTACTATGAAACTGCCTAATTTTTTTGGGCTTTCTATCTTTTATGTGATTGTGTTTTACTGGAAATATTGACTTGAAATGCTGCAGTGTCATAGCAAGCTGCATTTAAAGTTAATATTACATCTGCCTATGTTTTAAATTGGAGAAATCCCTCATCTGTAATCTTTTTTTTTTCATTAGCATTGAGCCATTTTTACCAAACCCATTCTAATATCACTTTTCCTACCTGAGCTACAGTAGTACACTTAGACATATCTTTTTTATTTTGATAAGTCTTCTTTGAAAATCTTTCCTGACACTTGCATTAACATTTTCTGCTTAGCATGAAACTCATAGGTGATGATAAGCATTTTGGTAGCAGTGATTTTTCAGGGATCTCTTCGCTGTCTTTGCAGCTTTGTCTCCAGCTGCACATCTCAAACGTTTTTGCAGAGTGACAGTGGTTTCAGGGACAATCAGTAAGTGCAGATTAGGCACAAAAGTCTGAAGCTTTTCTGTTATTATCCATAATTAACTAAGATCTAGTCCCATTATGGAATGTGAAGCTGTGCTCTCTATGTTAAAAGTGGACTAAACACTCGTACAGTACAGGACATGAAGGACGGAGGTTTTTTCCTTGCTTTCTGCATTAAACGCAATGCGGGCACAGATTTTATAGACACAATGCAAGTTGTTCTATTTATTCTGGAGGCACCATCTGCGGTTAAGGTGAGGATGAAGCACATCCTTCTTTGCGAACATATGCTCACATGTTCATACAGAAGAAATTCTTCCCACTGCTCAAAGATTGTGGATTCTAACTAAATATGAAATAGTATATTCCTAATCCCTTGCACGTACAGAATTTATACATTTCTGCTAAGTAAAATATGATCTCACTTAATTTAGGAGTTATTGTTCATTAGTTCTTCCCTTTGGTTTCATAGGTAGCACATCTTTCTGTGCTGATTCTCACTGGATTTCACTTTGTGATTGAAAGTTGCCTCTAAGAACGACACAGAATGTACAGGGAATTTGACCTACTAACATCTAAAGAATCAGTTCTCCAAAAGTGGAAAGACTCAGGCAAATGGCATACAACAGTGGCAGAGAAGGGGCCTGTTCATATTAGAAAACTGCTAGGGAGACTTTTGGATGGAAAATGTCTGAATTGATCATGTAGACACAGCTGTACAGAAAATACATGTTCTTAGGAGAGATCAAATATTGATGCACAGAGGTAAAACCCACAGGCAGACACTGCCATTTAAAGAGGAAGCACTGGCAGATAGATAAAATACAAAAGATACAGAGCTGAAGACCCATATTGAGCAATAGCACACCCCTCCAGGGTACAGTCAAGGGAAATTTATAGCTACAGATAGCAATCAGGACAAAGATGGTTATCAAAAAACAACCATTTAGGGACACACTACTCAGAACTTGGACTGTTGAGGTGGAAGGTGTAAAAAGGACACAGGTTTTCATTTCTACTGATTTCCATTATGAGGAAAGAGGGAAAAAAAAAAGAAATATGTAAGAGAACAACAATTAAAAATATTTAAAAGAAGAAGCAGAGTGTCATTACTCCAGCGAGGAATAATAAAGCCTTTTCATACAATATGAACCCACTGCACAAGATTTGTTGCTTCTATGTACAGCACAACCAGTTGCAACCCAGAGGCTCATTTGAGGTATAGATGAGCGAACATAACAGCACATTACACTGTTTGACAGCTGCTCATCCTTGGGGCAGATGTGGCCAGGGGTAGAGCAGCTTGAAACATCCTTCCAGTTATGTCTTTTTATTTTTAGCAGCGCAAGACAGTTCACTTTATCATTTTAATCAAAGAGAACAGGCTGCAATGAGCAAGAAAATGCTTTCATCTAAGCCTCTGATCGCTTTGTAAAATTGACAGCGTCTTTTCAGCCTCTCGGTCACTTCAGATTCCCCTTCTGACCCCCAAACATATGGTATGAAAACAAACAACTTCTTATCTGTGAAGATAATAAAACTTATTCATATGCTAGGAATATTTAATTGCTTTTGCCTCTTTTTAAAGTTGTTGGCCTTTTTTTAAGAGGTTTTGACTCTTGGTGGGCTACTGAGGGTCTGCTGTAAGAGTAGGATTAGCTGACAAGTGTCACCAGGTGACCCTGACATTAAGTTACACTGTTTTGAACTTAATAGGAGATATTCCCATACGCACCTCTGAATGAAAAAAAATTCTTATGGAAATTTATTTCCTGACATGTGATAAAGATTGAAAATACTAAGAACTTTTTTTCTCTAAGTGAAAGGTTTTTATACACATCTCAACGCCTTAATGGAAGAAATCTCTACTCAAATAACTTCAGATTTCTTTGCCTGCTTGCTTTTACTAGAGCCTCTAACATGCATGATAGAGCAATCAGACTTGAAACTCAGTAGAAACATCGGATGCCTCACTGGTGTACCCTGGGGAAAGAGAAAAAATTTCCATGTTTGGAATTCTCCTCTTGTAACAATGAAAGAACCAAAACTGAAGAACTGCAAGTTCAAAAGAAAATGTGGAAATGAATTATCTATCAGCAATCTGAGAGCATTAGATAAAGGCAATAGCAATCTCACAGAAGCCAGGGGCTTGAGAGTAAGAGCTATTCGAAAACACACAGTTGCAAACATTGTAATGGTGTGTCAGACACAAGCATTTTCCTTTCTCAAGGGATCTCTTCACAGGAAAGGTAGGCAATGAAATGCATCAGGTTTTGCACATAGCTAGAAACCAAATTTCTTACAAAAGGCAGAATTCTGGCTTTTCCCCAAAACACATTTGAAATGAAGTAATTTAGCAGGGCATTATGAATGCAAAGTTAAAAATGCCTATGGGAGTACTAGCTATATAGAGATACAAGCTCTGACCACACATATACAGAAGAGTTCCAAGATCACAACAGAGCACCCTTCTTATGACACAGTTATCCTTCAGGCAGGGAGATGTTCTGTTCTTCTAATGAAATATCTATGTGTCTTCTTTAAGACATTTCTCCATCCGTAGCCCCCAGGGGAACAAAAACAAACACACACAACAATTTTTCTCTTTTCCTAACACTAGCTCAAGTTACTATTGATACCTTTCAAAACAAAGACTTCTGAGATTTCTAAAATTGCTCCTGAAGCACACTTAGCTTGGCTTTAGAAGGACTGGACTGTTCCAGAACTAGACACCAGCATTAAGTTTTAAGGTTTTTGACTAACCAAAAAGAAATAAAGTAGAAATATCTCTCTACAAATGAGAGAACTTGATTGCTGAATAAATCTGCGTAGCAAGTGCTCAATACTTTGCCCTAATCATTTTAGTCTTCAGCTACAGAGACTAACACTGCCTTTTTAAATAAGAACTAGAGTTACCTATCCATCTCCATTCTTTCTGAAAACCTTTCTGTGTAAGACATCTTGAAAAAAAATCTAGCAGGCAGGAATGCTTCCCCCTCACTCCTGTAGCCTGTGGAGTAATTACTTAGTAAATGACATCTGACCCAGGCTTCAATGACTGAGGCATGAACCTGTAGTAGTTGATCTACTCCAGATGGAGAACTGTGCAAGCAGGCACAGACCTAACCCTTCCCACCTGGTTCATTAAAAGCCTTTGTACACCAGTGGTCTAAACTGACAGTAGTGGGAATAGTAACTATTTTTGACAACTGAACAAAGGCTCTGACTCTCTTAGAGCCTTAGAAACTCTTGCAGCCCTAGAAGACACTATACTGGAGGTCCCTGAAATAGTCCTACCTTCTCAGATTTGGGTGCATACCCTGACTGCATCTTGACCTCACACTGAGGAAATATATTCCGATGTATAAACTCTTCCTCTCTCTCCTGATACTTTGGTTCCCACTGGAAGGGTCAGAAAGGAAGAACAATGTGGTCCAGACAGGTTCCCTAACAAAAAGCTAGGACACCAGGGCATGCTGTAGACTAATTTCTGAGACATCTAAAGCCGTTGTCTTGCATATTGAGAAGAGGCAGACCTCAGAGAAAATGCTAAGTTTAAACTTTGTACTGAGTAGCAATGTCATATTCCAAATTTTTTTGTGGCTGTTCTCGTCTTTGTAGGGCATGGACTATATCGTTGAACCAAACCCCCTTTGTACTCAATATTCAGATTTTTTTGTTTGCTTTTTTTGCAGTGTAGGTCCATCTCATGGCTCCATGTAATAAGCCAAACAGAGACTGTGGCCAATGTCTATATTAAAATTTATCAGCATAAGTTGGATAGTCTACTGGATATGAAACCTGGTCCATATGAGACAGTAACCTTAAAATGAAGAATACCTGGACCTTTGTCACAGCTTTAATTTATTATGAGGTGGAAAGGTCCTATTATAATCTGTGCTTCCAGTTTCAATCTGTGAAATACTGATCATATTTTCTTATTTCAGAGGAGTCTCTGAGTCTATTAATGGTTAAGGTTATCAAAGAAATAAGAAGCATGAAGAGAAACAAGACCTAAAAATATGGGCCACTGAAGAGTAGAATAGGTAAAACACTTTTTTGTGCACAGAGTTGTTAACAAGAAGAATGAAGTCATTGCCTAGGGGAAGACACAATTCTCAGTATTTCTTTTCCAGCTGTTGAGACAAAACACCTTGCAGTCTCTATATTAATTTTTCCCTTGTACCTGTACTTAAAAGTCCTCTGGTCATTTGTGCTATCTTTTACCCATGTGCCACCAAGTTCATTGGCTTAGGGAACAAAGCATCTGGCCATTTCCTCAGCACACCATAGCTAAAATGGGTGTTTCTCAGGTAAGTATAAGACATGAAGGATGAAAGATTTGAAGGATGCTGCCACTTCTGTCACTAAGTCTCTTGAGGAACAACCTGATGAAATATGCACTTTACTTTCTTCAGTCCATCAGGACATGCCTTAGCAATAGCCCAGGCTCGTACATCGCATAAACCCAAAGATATCCGTGATACTGAACCACATCCCTCTGTGACACAGCCTCCCTGCAGCAGGAGGTGGTCCATAGACCTGCATCACTCATTTCCAGATTCCCTCAGACTGCAGCAAGGTAGGGAATATCTTGACCCCACAGTGCAAAGGGCACAGCAGTTTCCCCACAAGGCGTTGCCAGCCAACCAGCTGGAGAACTGAACTGATCCCCTCTTCAAATCCTCATGGGCAGATCTCCTGGAAGAGCCAATTTGCTTTCTAATCTCCAAATAGATACAAGGTACCCAAACTTTCCAGAAAGAAAGGCAAAAAGTAGGGCTAGATAGTCTGCATGCATACATGTGGTTAGAAACTAGGGCCCATGTTTCTCTAATCTCGTCAAAACTGAGGTAGGCTCCAGGATTCCTGGTAGAATTTCAGAGCAATGCCAAATATAGTAATTTAATTCCAGGAGTAATGAATACTGTGAATTGTGCATTAGCAGTCAGTGCAAGCTGCTTAGAACAGATTTACCAGCCAAATCTGGTTTAGTCAGCTTTAGGTAATGTCCATTTAAAGCGGCCAGGGAGGAAGTAGCAAAGGTATGTTCAAAAAACAAGAGAACTGCTGTGGAAAGTAGCCAGAAAAAAAATTTCCAGCAAGGCTTAACGAGCAATACAGTCTGCAGACTCAGATGTTTTGCTCTGAAAACTAGAAGGATCTGGATTTTCCAGCAATGCTGTATGTGTGTTGTGTTCTCACTTGAACTTTCCATGGTTGTATTTAAACACCTCAGGAAGCAACATCACTTGTGCTTTTCAGTGATTGCATTTATGATCTAAGTGGCACAGATGCTGTTGGGTTTTGGTGACCTTAGGTGGACATAAAGGAAGGGTCTGGAGATTCTGGAAGAGAACCAGTTAAGCACTTACCTACTCATTTCTCAGCATCAGGGTTCAGATTTCTTGGAAATGTCACAACGTTGGGGAGTGATGGTGTACCATCTGGATCCATAATGATGAGCACGTGCTCATCAGAGAATCACTGCACCCACCACACTTTTCACCTTCAGAGCTGGGTCAATTCACCAGCTGGGTCAAGTAGGATTTGCCCACAGCAAAGCTGTGTTGAGTGCTCCTGATTACTTTCCTGCCATTCACATACCTGGAAATGAACTAGAAGAGAATGTTTTCTCCAAGGACTAAGGTGAGGCTTACTGACCTCCTAGCTCCTAATTCCTTTTCCAATTTAAAGGAAAAGCTGCAACTGAACAAAAAAAGTACATTCCAAGTCTGTGAACTTCAACCTTGTGGTCCCAAGAGTTCTTCAAACACAATCAATCCAATCATATCAGCCTCCACTGGATTTCCAAACATATTGAAGCATGTGAGGTTCACAGGCAGGTCAAATATTTCATTCCCCTCACACCATTTTTAAGCTGGCAACTTCTGTACTTTTCAGTTCCATCGTTTTAACTAGTTCAGATATGTAAATTATATTTTCAATTATGATTTCACAAATTTGGCTGCTACCGATAGTTTCAGGGTGAAGAGCAGTTTGTAAATAATTCTTTCTTTATTATTTATTTAGACTCTTTAAGGGTAGTGAAGATAAATACTGCTAATAGGAGTACTATTTTATAGTCCAAGCAGTCAACTCAAGATATAGCTCTTTTCTGCTTCCCCATTATCATCTTGTTATTGATGATTTACTGGAAAACTTGAGCTTGTGCCATTTTGAGTTGATATTTTTCAAATTTTGGTCTGGCGACATAATTTTCTTATCAGTCATTTAAATTGCATCAGAGAATAATCTATAACAGAATCAAAGTTCCATCAGAATGCACGTTTCACTTTGTTGAAACAAAAATATAAAAAAAAGAAAAAACTCTACAAATAAAAACCTCATCTATGGTAAAATCCTTACTTGTTAGAAATATCACTGATGGTGTTTAATATGTGACAGACATGTTCCTGTTGGTTAGGTATCAACCTTTAAATTATCTGTGAATAATAAAGCGAAAAAATAATAGAATTTAGAGGTATCACTCTACTTCATATGGCTGAAAACAAGTCCAGATAAAAAATACAGTGTGCACTGCAAGTATATATTACATACTATATATTTTATAAGCTTCCTAAACCAAAATTTGGCTTTATAGAAACCCATCCCCACTTACACATGTTCTGAAAATCTGGATCCTGAAAATACAGATACTCTACTAAATGATTTTCAAAAGCACTTTAAAGGCATGGTATGAAACCAAATTTTCATTGTTTATATATTATGTTTCTATGTGTTGCAGTAGGTGGTAGTTTAAGACCATGATACATATTTATCATAAAGGCATCATCTCAACGGTAGCAATCTGCCACCGTTGCCATGGCTGGAAGGAATAGTCTGAACATTCTCAAAACATTAATGAATCTATAGGTATTACTAAATGTGTACATACTCTGGTACTACAATGTCAATTTTAACACCTGATTAATAATCTTACCCCTTCTTTTTTTTGTTATAAACTCTGTATAATCTCGTCTGCTTCTCCAAGGATTTTCAATAGCCTAACTAGCAAAGGGAAGACCACTGCTTTCCTGGGCACACTCTTCCTTTTGATTTAAATGCAGTATCTGAAAAGCAAAGCAGCTATGGCTAGCCTTTCTGGGGTACCAGTTCTGGTTGCATTCCTCCCATTGTGGGGTTCCATTTCCGAAGGCTTGAGGTGGATAGGGAAGGGGTTACTCCAGCTCCAGGGGTTTCTTCGGGTCCTGGACGCATGGAGGGGAGAGCTGCTCACCCCCCCACCCACCCAGGAGGTCCCATGGCAGCCACAGACAGCACACGGGACTTGGAGAGGAGGCGAGAGAGAGAGTTTATTGTGGGGTAGGGGTTTATAAAGCTCTTGGGAGGGTTAAAGGGGACTATTTAAGGTGAGGGGTCTTACAAAAAACCAATCAGGTAGGGAGTTAACAGCCAAATAAGGAAGGGGTTAACAAGGTCCAATGAGAAGACTTCTTGATATCTTCTCAGGACATTCCTGAGACAGAGATAAGAACTGGCCGTGGGGGATTTTGGGAAGAAGAACATGAGTTAGCAAAGAGATTACAAAAAAGCCATTTTAAAACATGCCTAAACCACAGTTTTCTCATACAAGGCAGATTCACTGCTACATCCAGCCTCTACCATTGGCTCCAAATAACACATTCCACAGAAGATGTAAAAGGAACAATAAATTAATCAAAAAGGACAAGTAATGTATTTCCATATGGCACAAGGCTCCGACCAGTCAGAAGCCTCTGAAGAGCCAATCCAGGTCACAAAATCATTGTTGCTGTAAAGAATATGTGCATCATTTAACACAGTTCAACTGGATTTCAGAGTTAAAAAAAAAAAGCCTTGAAGTTAACTTCCTTGCTTTCCACTGCCTCTTCAGCATACTAGAGTCAGCACTGGGAGGAAAGATCAGGACAGTGTCACATCAGAAACTTTCCCTTGCTATTTAGGAATATAGCCAGGCAACACATAGCATGGAACTGAATTAGGTTCCTGGTCTGGGAAGACACAAAGGATTCTTCTGTTTCTTCTCTACCGTCATTTATGTCCTGCACCTATAAGGAAAATCCAGAAGCTGCCCCTCTGACAGACAGGTTGACAAGAGATTAGGGCAGAAAGAACTCTTTCCTGGAACTGAAATTGCAGTATTCTGTATTCTGGTCATCAAGGAAGAGACTGCAATAGTAGTGACAAGTCAAATCATGCTGAGAAATCCAAAAGCAATTTTCACTGGAGAGTAAGGGATTTTTAGCAAGATTAATCACAAATAGATGCTAGGCTGCCCCTGATTTGGGCTTGGAACTGTGTTTATATATAAGTATGTAATAAACAAATCATAAGCTGAAAATTCTAATATGATTTCTCAGAATATCTTTTGATGTTAGATACAAGCTGAAAAATAATCTTCACTTGTAAATCCATGTCACCAAGTTTATAAAATGTGCACTGAAATAAGAAGACTCAGATAAAAATAAGAATCATAAAAGCAAAACAGGCAAATAAAACCAGACTATTGCTCCATACCTTTCTTCCCCTTGATCTTCAATTATCCACAAAAGTTGTCCTCACATTGGTGCCAGTTTCACCACTTATCAGTGTGGAGTTATCAAACAAAGGTTGAACAAAGATGGAAAATCAGTCTTTTTACTGATTTTTCATACTCGATAAGTAATCAACATGAAGAAAAATTAATTAAGAAACTCACTATTGAAAGAAAAAGAAGAATAAGATGAACACGATCAGAGGGTTGGAGCTCTTCTCCCATTAAGACAGGCTGAGAGAGTTGGGGTTGTTCAGCCTGGGGAAGAGGAGACTCCAGGGAGACCTTGGAGCACCTAAAGCGGGTGCAACAAGAAAGTTGGAGACAAACTTTTTACCAGGGCATGTAGTGATAGGAAAAGGGGGAATGGCTTTAAACTGAAAGTGGGCAGGTTTAGATTAGGCAGTAGGAAAAAATTCTTTACTGTGAGAGTGATGAGGCACTGGAACAGGTTGCCCAGGGAAACTGTGGATTCCACATCCCTGGAGGTATTCAAAGCCAGATTGGATGGAGCTTTGAGCACCCTGGTCTAGTGAAAGGTGTTCCCGCCTGTGACAGGGGGCTTGGAATCAGATGGTCTGTAAGGTGCCTCCCAGTACAAACCATTCTATGATCCTATGATTCTGTGAACTGCCATGTCACTGATTTTTGCTCCTGCAGTCTTATCTGTCCCAAACCTTTGTGCCTTCAAATGGGTGTTATGCTATAAGTGATGTGAATGGGTTCACTGGGCATATTACCCTAAGGCAGGACTCTCAGGAGCTTCGGGGCTTTTTGTGACCTTCACAAGACTTACAGATAGTGCATTGTTTTCTAAGACTGGGAGCATATTAAATCTGTGTCTTTCCTTCGGTGACATGAGTAACAAGCCGGTTCTCACAGACCATTCTCACACCACAGCAATCTCTGGAGGCATCTGTGGGTACAGGGCATGTGCTAACAAGTGAACATGAGTATATTTCTTGTGTGTTGCATTCCCCAGGCTCCAGATTGGACACAAGTCTTGGTGTTGCCAGGACACAATTCCTTATAATAAGCCATGAATCAATCATTTCATGCTGACTGAAAGAACCTGTGTAAAGACAAAATCTCACATCCCGGTAACATCAAATCCCAACATTTCTTAACAATTATCTTGACTATGATATGCCACTGAAAGGGTAGTTGTTTTGGTATAACATTTTTTTTCTCTGACAGGGAGACTAACAGAGAAACTACAGCAGGTATGTGTCCACATCTTCAAGAAAGAGGTTTTCGCATCCTTCATGCTGCAGCTGATTTGTGACATATATGTGAGTCTAAAATAGAGAAAATATTAATGACATAAATTAGCCAATTTGTTAGAGAATATTTACAAAATTAAAAAACACAGATAATTTTGGGTTTGGAAATCTTGTTTTAAGTCTATAAGAAAAGGAACAAGCATGAATTTAGCTAAGAATAAGAATTTACATATTTATGGCCACTATGCGGAAAAGTACTGCCTCTTGGCACCAAAACAAGCTGAAAATATCTTTTATTTATTTATTTGTGTGTTTATTTCTTTGCTTGCTTGTTTTAAGATGCAGATTTCACATTCTTTTGGATGAAAATGAAACCCGAGGATGATGAAACTTTACTATTGGCAGTGTAGAACATAAACTTCACAATATGTACTGCACGCAGCTGGCAGGACAGTGTCCTTCTGAATCAGTGGGCAACATGAAACAAGAGTCTTTGAGAGTGCTGGCACTTACCATCACACCAGTTTGTCAAAACTGAGTGGTGGTGTGGGGTTATTGAATTCTGAGGAGCCCAAATGGAAATGCTTTAGACACATCCCATTTTATTTCCGTCCTTCAAAGCTCTGCTGTGTTTTTCTCAACAACTGGGAAAATAAGAACCCCTAATTACTAGTGATATTTTTTTAATTTTGTCCTCAGAAGAATAATGAAAAAAATTTTAATGTCATCGCAGTTAAATGTTACTCCCTCCAAGAAAAGAAGATATTTATTCTCTGAAGACCTGCCCACCTTCCTTTTGATGTTGGGCTATAAATAGCAAGTTTATTTCTTTGTAGTCCACTACTAGCCTGCAGATGACCTACTTTCCCCTGCCTCAGATAATTAAAAGGTCCCACAAATCAACTGTCATTTCTGACTGACTGTTCATTTCCTTTTTTATTTAACAAATATCTTTTTGTTGACAGCGTTTGATGTGAAGCCAGCAGGTTGAAACAGCTCCAATTTTGCAAATATATTCCATGTATTAACGTCTTGCATGCCAGTGGTTTTCATTTGCTGTCCTTTCTAGGATACATATATAGGCAATGCTGGCTCTACAGCAATCCACAGTGGATCAAATACTCCAAGAAATATATAATTGTCACCATAAACCTTTCTGACTGCATCATGCTTTTTTTCACTTCCCACTTCAAAGTCATTACTGTACCTAAGGCAACTTTCAATATAACTGGCTTCCATATAGTTTTTATATGCTGGCTCTTCTTTTAATTAGGGAAGGCAGTAGGTTAAAATACTTTCAGTTGAAATTAAAATTCTTTAACTGAAGCATTTAAACTATTAAATAAATAAATTCATTTGAACACAGTTGCAATAAAAATGAGCCTCTTGGAATTAGTCATAACTAGAAGTTGGCAAGCATTTTATACTAACAACATGCAATTAGCTGAAGGGATTTAACAACAGGCTTTTGCAGGAATTATTATTGAGTTTGTTGTCTTTCTGATTAATGCTATTAACTCTTGCTTACATGCCTTCACTGATCCAATTCTCCAGATTCTATTATCTTTCCACCTGGGAAAAAATAAAAAGTGGTCCTAAAATGACCACTTTTGAGCCTGAATGCGCAGGGTCATGATTGATAGAGGATTTGAGCAATAGAGAACATGACTGTGCTGCTGTATGTCAGATGGAGGACTACAAGAAAATCTGTTGTCATAAGCCAGTTTCCGGCTTCCCACAGGCTCTGAAGATGATGAG
Organism: Neopelma chrysocephalum; assembly: GCF_003984885.1. NCBI lineage: Eukaryota > Metazoa > Chordata > Aves > Passeriformes > Pipridae > Neopelma > Neopelma chrysocephalum. The sequence goes on from NW_020897714.1 coordinate 26,023,063, forward strand.
GCACATATGCCTATACCCTGGTGTTCCTACTATTCATTGAGGTACTGAGTCAGCTGTTTGGGCTGCTTCTGAGATGCAACATTCATAAGATTGGTGATGAAGAGTGACGGGGCTTTGCAAGAAAGACGAATCTGCCCCATTGTCTGTGATCAGTATAAAGCTCACACAAGGGGAGCAAAAGAAACTTTTCCCTTCTCACTTTCTCGCACAGACATCAAGACTGATCTTTGTGAGTATGAATATGCCACTCATCTGTTAGTAGCTTGCATTCTTATTAAAGTAAATTTGGTTGGGAGAACCAGTAGGCAATCAGCAGTGAACTATGAAGAACCTGGTTTAGGCAACTTCCACAGTCATGTCAGCAATCAATATTTAATTTTATATCTACATTTATTTATTCTAGTCGTCTTCTCACACACTCATAAGATTAGAAATTGTAAATACTGATAAAAACATTAATTTGAAATTACCATGGGTAAAAAAAAAAGGTGTTTGTTTGATCTTCTGAAAATCAGCTTTATTACTTGGCAAGTCTCCACAGTAGACAGCTTTCAGTTTCAGCTAAGTGCTTCACCTAATCAATTCCAATATTTGCTTTTTGCTTTATACATAACAAAGCAATAGAGTTCATTGATTAAACATTAAAGGGATGTGTGGTAGCTCCTAGTGATCTGAATAGATAAAAGAGCCTATGTCCCCTTTTTACTTGGAAGCCACTGAGTTGCTGCAAGGAACCCTCTGGAAGCAAGATCCTAAGCAGTGTCAAATGGCCTTACAAAATACTGAAGATATCTGCTGCATTCTGTCTCTGTCCTTGCAGTTTGTTTGGAAAGCAATGAAAAGGGAAAAAACTGATGCAGAAATCCCCAGAAACCTGAGCTACTGTAGAAGTGCTCCATTTTGTGTTTATAGAGAAAACAAATGATACTCACTTCCTTCTTGCCAAGGGGGAAGCTGAAGTTAGAAAAGTGGAGGTCTCTTGGGGGTATCTCGTTTCTTACAATCTATGCCACAGAAAGTAAAAACCCCTTTGGGTCCTGATACCAAAGCCAGCCAACAATGAATAAAAGGGACTTACAATGAGAGATTGCTCTGGGCTGCAGCTATTCCCAGCCATGCCGAGGTGCTGTAGCACCCAAGGTCTACAAACTTGCCTGCTGGGGCTGTGGATCCTGGGGTAGGATTAGAACAAATACAGCACAAAGCTGTCAGTGTGCTGAGCTACAGGCACTTCCTGGCCTCCCTGCAGTGCCCAGAACATATGCCCTACGGGTCATGTCTGTAACAGGGCATTTACTCACAGGCTCCTGAGCTGTGTAAGCTCTGCACAATATCATCTCTGCTGACGAGTGCCTCTGAGCAGCCTGGCCTCAGACAGTGGCCTGTTCCCTGGTTACAAGGAGGTGTTTGAAAGGAGCCTAATTTTGTTATCTTCAGTTCCCCTTTACGGAAAGTGTCTTACCATATGTTCAGGGACCACTGCTCTGGTCTCGCTAACCTGTTTGGAGGAGAGATAAAGGGAAAGGATCCCACTGCTCCCAGAGCAGAAAACATAGTTGAGGACTTCTCCTCCACACACTTGCAAGTCTCTATAAACTCTTTATGGCTACACAGAGTTTCTGAACAACTGCTTTTAATTCTTGTAGAATACTGTCTGCAAGAAAGCTCAGTATGGACTAACCAAGTTACTCTAAATTTGCTCCACACTGTACACTTGTCACTGCATCAACACAATGACACTGATACAAAGCACAAACCCATTAATGTTTGAAGAGAATAAATATTAAAGAATTCTGTTTATCCCTGCTAGTGAAATTTGCTCTGAAATCCTTCCAAGTCTGCACTCAATAGGATATTTATTTAAAAGGGATGGGAAGGAAAACAATAGAGGTAAATGAAAATCCATCAAAAGGTATCATTCCTCTGCCAGGTGCAACAGAAAGGAAGATAAGACAGATATAACACTGCTGGAACAGAATGCTGTTCAGGTTGATGGATGGGAAGAGCTGACAGCTTACAGAGACCGAGAGGGTAAGCTGTTGGGTACAGTGTCAGACAAAATAAATCTATACATCCTTGTTTCACCCAAACACAACTCTGTCACAAATGATGTAGTCCATCACTGCACCTTGTGCCAATTTTTTCATCTTCAAATGTGAAGTAACAGCATATTAAAAAAGGGTATGTAGGAAGCACTGCTTCCTGCAGGAAGCATTGCAGAAGCTGAGGTATCATAGCTGAGAAACTTTGATTCCTGTTTGTCCCACTATGATTTTTACACCACTGAGAACCCACCTATCAACAGAGGCAGTATTTAGCAAGCTGATAGGACATAGCACTTGGCACTCTGTTCAGTGAACATATTAACTTCCCTGAAAATGGTGTTAATACATTAAGGGACATGGGGAAATGAAGGCAGCTGTAAGGAAGAGCCCATGCATAGGAATTACTGAGGAATCTGGTGAGAGGAAAGGGAAAATAATTTGTCGTGCTACGTGGTGAATATACAAAAAATCTAGCGTTGAAAGTATTGTACTTCATTTATTGTTTGTTCATTGGGATTTTTTTAATTATCATGAGAAAGGCAACATTTGCAGGTAGCTGTAGGATTAAATGTCAATAAAATGAGCAAGTTCTTAGATACACAAACTTCTTTAGCAAATCTTAGACTTTCTCCTTAGATTGAATGTCACAGTTGTCAGAGAGCACTTTTCACCTGTGTGTCACGAAACACTGAATAAAGGTAGAAAAAAAATTATGAGCAGCCACATCATACAGAGAGAATCTGAGGAACTGAGAGGCACAGTGATTTCTCAAAGGTAATTCAACAGGGCAAGAATGAAAACTAAGTGCCATAATTCCTTCTCCAGCACTGTATCCCCTGAACCATCCTGGGACTGTGTGGCTTTGTTCTCCCTTTAAACCTTTCCTTAAAATTTCAGAATTACCACTGAAGTCGTGTTTGTGTCATTACCTCTATGAACGTTGCGTGAGTTCTCCTTAGACAACAATAGCACATCTATGGAAGTCAAACACACAGGAGACCTTGGGTTCTCAGAAGAGTAATTGCACTTCTATTTCCAGGCTTTTCTCAGGCAGTTTTGATCTCAGAGTGGACAGAGTCATTTTGGACAGATCATTGTGAATGCCTTTTTACCCAGACTCTACTTCCACAGAGGATTTGAAACAGGTGACTGATCTTGGCTGGTCAATTCGTAATTAGAGGATAATGGGAAGGTGGTTAAGGATGCTGCTAAATTCTTTTATTTCTTTGGTACATTCTGCCTGTCATCTCTGAGTGCATCTACTGACCCACAGCGAGCCATAAACAGCATATATGAGGCAAGTGAGAAAATACAGATAACTTCCTTTAGTCTCCTCACATTTACAAGAAAAGTGGGGGTTTTTTTGGAGGGAATTTCTTAATAATTACGCTACTGCAGACTTTAGATTATATACTGGTTTTACAGACCTCTATACCCCTCTTACTGCATAACTTCAGATTGCTATAAAGCTTGGTTTTGAGAACTTTGAACGTAGTAGAATTTTCTTTAGGAGTGAGGGAATTTGAAACAAAAGTTTGTTGGGCCTTTCTGTAGCTGTCAGATTTGAAAAACATACTCTTTTGAATGAAATCTGAATCAATGTCAGTGTTTTCATACTGATATCATATAAAAATAGATTTCTTATAACACTTCAGTTTCATTCATCATGTAAAACTACATAAACTTTCTGTTCATCATCAGTGATGCCTTAAAAGACTATGTATCAATATCAAAATGTCTTGCAAATGCTCATGGTCACTTTCTGTTCTGCAGTGCAAGACAAAACCGCCGATAATTTAAAATGTTCCAGGCATGGCTCTCATAGCCAGTGATGGATCAGGATAAGGAAGAGCCAGAAGTACTTTTATCACTTCTAGTGCTCCATGATCCTAAGCCATCTCCTGTAAGCCATCTCCAGACAACTGTGAGCAGTGCCCAGCTGGTCAGAGCCTGGGCAGCAATCTCTGCAACCATACAAAGGAATGGTCACAATGATTCCATTGTCAAATTCCCGTATGGATTTTTGACATATTTATTATGTGCTTCCAAAGATTGCATCTTCCAGGGGTTAACACAGAAAGGTACAACCTTCAACACTACAGGTTATAAATAGGAATTCAACTTCCATAAGCTTTAAGTCACTTTAAAAACTCCACTCTCAAGTTACCAGGAAACCCAGGAGCTCCGGATTTCAGGCAAGGCAGATGCTCTTCATAACGTTTATTTGCTCCCCTAGCCTTCAGTGGCACCTAGTGGAAAAGAAGCAACTTGAAAGAAAGAAGAGTTCGGAGGGAAAAAAGCAAATACACAACCTTTTTCCAGCTCCATCAAGCAACCTTCCTGCAACCCCTCTGAAGGAATAAAGACGTGGAGTGGCTACAATGAAAAAAGAACAAGCTGCTGGTGTGGAGTAGAGCTGGTGTATACTGGCAATAGGAGCCTGTTCATATGAGAAGGGTTTGCTATTCAAAACAAGTTCAAAAGTTAGCACGTGGAGGTGGAAAAAGAGCTAAATGTAGCATGATGAAAAAGCCAGCAATCCTGAAAGAACAGAGAGGGTGCAAAAGTGATGAGGAAGGGTGGATCTGAGCTGGGAGACAACTGGAATAATTTAATATTTCTTATTGGAATTACATACAAGGTGTTGTACCTTTTTTACCAAAGGAGACATTGAGTCATCTCTATCCAATTAAAAGTCATAATGGGCAGTATAATAAAATCTTTTTTTTTTTTCTTTTCTGACCATGTCCCTCTAACTTAGTTCTGGGAGAACACATGCCTTGCATCTGTGCTTTTCTCTTTTCTCTGTGCTCATTCTATATTGTTGGGGAGTCTATTTACAAATGCTCATTGTCGCTTCAGCTAGTCTTCAGGGATGGGACTTTAAGCTTTCCTGCCCCTCCTCTTCCCCTCCACTCCCAGCTGATGGAGTTCCTGACAACCTCATGAAGTTGGCACTGCCCGTTTATGGCTTATTTTTTTGTATCTTCTGCACTTCAAGCAGTACCTGAAGGGAACCTTAAAGAAAGATGGAGAGAGACTTTTTACAAGAGCATGTAGTGACAGGACAAGGAAAAATGGCTTCATACTGAAACAGAGCAGGTTGAGATTAGATAGTAGGAAAAAAATTACTTTAAATTAAATTAAAAATTTTAATTTGATGGTGGTGAGGCACTGGAACAAGTTGCCCAGAGAAGCTGTGAATGTCCTATCCCTGGCAGTCTTCAAAATCTGGTTGAATGGGGCTCTGCACAACCTGGTCTAGTGAAAGGTGTCCCTGCCCATTGCAGGTGGATTGGGAGAAGATGTTCATTAAGGTCCCTTCTGACCCAAGTCATTCTATAATTCAATGATTCTAATTACCTGTCTTGAAGAAAAGTCCACAACCTCTTTCAGAGTAGTACTTCTTGGTCCTGTAGCTTCCATGTCTTATTCACCATGGGAGAAATCTATCCTGTAAAGCTCATCTAAAAGTTGTCCCCACTGTCAGTGCCATGCCACCTGCCTTACCTCTGTTAGCTGCTGTGTCATTGAGTCACTGTAAGACCCCAAGTCTCAAAGCTATGAGCTCAATGAAGGAGTTTTACTTTAAAAATACACATGGCTCCAAAAATTCGCCTGTTCAATTTTTTAAATAGCCCTTGGTTCTTTTAACACCTTAAGAAAGAGCGCATAGGAGAAAAGCTGCACACAGTTTCTCAGAGGATACTTTTACTGATAAACTTTAGGAAATAAGAGAACTTGGCAAAAGTTTAAAGGATAACATACAACCAAAATAAAGCATTCCACTAAACACTTACTCAGCGCATGCTAACGCATACAACCTAACAAATTCCAACTCATTTGGTCCTAGGCTACCCAAAATATTAAAAAGGGAGATTAAAAGAAGAAGAAGAAGAAGTAAAGAAAGAGAGAGGAAAAAGAAGAAATATAGATACCATTCCTACATTCAGTGTAGGTCCAGGTACAGGAGTATAGAAAATGTAGGGTTTGACACCCCCACACACACACATATTTGATTTGGTCCAAGACAATTAATATAATAATCCAGTGTCTCACAGTCACCTTTTACATTTTTTCTCAAAAGAATTGTAAAGCTTCACTGTTGGCAAAATGAATTAGACATTCAGCTTCCACCAAACTTCTAAATATTCGTATAGTTCTGCTGCTTCACTCCGTAGCTTTACTGGGGTGTTTGAGGAGTGCTCACATATGTTAACAAAAAGTTCTTTAATGAGCGGTCATCTCCCTCCATAGCCGGAATAGTTCTTCCTGTGTGTCATACTTTCACTGCCTTACTGTGAAATGCTTGTTATTGTATTTCTGTAGCATACTCTCCCCATTTTTGTACTTATACATTCAGTTTTCCATGATCCTGTCACCCCTGAACAGTTGAAAAATATCAATCTAAACAATCCATCAGTGGATTCTTTCTCCCTTTCTACTTGAGCCACAAAATCAGACACTGGATTTGTTCTTGAAAGAACAACATACTACTCCCTTCAGTGCTCGCATATCTTTGGCAGAGTTTTCAAGCAAACAACTGGTTGAATGCTAAATACTGGACAGACTTTGAAGACCTTCATTTCTCTCTGTCCTGTGGTTTTAGTCTTTGCCTATGTATTTTTTTTTATTCATCTCCAAATACCAAGTGTGATGACTTGGGCATGTGGTAACTTTGCTGGGTAGGTGGTTTGTTTGTTTGTTCTGCACATCCTGTCCTTTCATCCAGTTTGGTATGTGTTTACCCATGGTACGGAGGCCAAAGGACAAAAAATCCAGACAGGCAATTTATCAATAGCTGCAGCTCCATCCTATGGAGCTACTGGATTCCCAGCAGTATAAATTTGTCCTCTCTAAGTATAGCTTGTCCTCATAATGCCAAATGCAACACTGCTAGAGTCTGCTTTTAGCATTAATCCTATGGCATCACTCATAGGAACTGCTTCAGTCGTAACCCATGGTATAATAAAGGAGGGAGTAAAAGCACCTTGATTGCTAGAAAATTACACTATCCTAAACCTGATGAAAATAGTGAGTATTGTCCACTGTTTATTAGACAAGCTCAAACATCAGCTTGTTAGGGTGGGAAGAAGTTTGTAAACGTTAGTCTTTAATAGTAGCTTCCCATCCTGATATTTAAGGAGCTAAATATAAGCCTTCACATACATGTTTGAGTAAGAATTCAGAAGTGGAACTCAGATGTTCTGCTTTGAGTATTCAGCCTATGCACAGCATCATCAAGGAAGGCAAAATATACTTAATAGGACAGAATATGGTTAATAGAAATTCATGAATAAGATATAATGGTGCCCTTCTTGTGATCATGAAGGTGAGACAGGATACTGCTTTACTTTGTTTATACATTCTAACTTTCAGAGATCAGAAATAAGAGAATTAAGACTTGCTTTGGTGTAAGTAGGTAAGTACAGAGGACCAAAGTTTGGTTCCGCCAAAGTCATCTCCCATTAACTTTATTTTGTGCTGCAATGTGATGTGATTGACACCTCTGCTGTATTCCAATTCATGTACTGACTTATTCTCTGTATTGAATTTGAAATGAAATGTCTTAATTTCCTGAGACCTCAGTTTTTCTAACAAATGTCCCACTTGTACACCGCTCTGAAATGCATCACATTTTCATGTGAATATCAAATAGCGTTTTATATTTTTCTACTGAGTGATTTCATTCCTCCAGCACACACACCATTTTCCCTAACGCTAATATACTCTGCATTTATCTTATCTCTTCTTTCCTTTTTCCTCCTGCTAAGTGCTAACAATATAATGAAAACTGCAAACAGATAGGTTTCATATCTGTTGATCTGATTACCTTTAATTTTAAAATAGGGTACTGTAATATCTTTCCCCCTCTTGGGCTGTGTAGTACCCTCTAAAACTATATTGCTTGTTGACATAACTTTAGAAAACATTTTTATACCCTTATAATATTGCTTGGGGAATACAGAGTACATAAAGCACTTAGCAGGGTGAAAGGATATGGCTCTTTGCAGTGCTATTTAGTATGTTTCTGGGATAGCAGACGTATTTCATTGTTTTGTTTTTGCTTTTTTTTTTCTTAATAACCAAGATCTTTTTCATTCTCTTGCACTCTTGGAGAATCACCGAAGTCCTGCTTGAACCAACTAGACTAAATTTACTTCCAGAGTAAGTACTGCCAGAATTTCTTTAACTTAAATCTGACAGAAGATATTTATTCTACTCATTGTCACTAAGAAGCAATGCTAAGTAAGCTGTATGGGGTCTGCAGGGTCCAGTTCTGTACAGAAGTCCAGGAGCTTTACTTTTGTGACAGGTGAGACCTTTCCAGCATAAACTCTCCCACGGAGGGGATGACCCTGGTGCTGCCTACAGAATAGGGAAAAGACATTGTCTCTAGCCTTTGTACAATGCAAGCTGAAGATAGAAGAGCTTTTAAATCTGTGTAGAGACTATTCAGCCTTGCTAGTTCCACCTGCTTATTAATTTAAATGTGCCTAGTTTAATATGCATCTCTTGGGGAACTTTCATTATATGAGTAGCTCTAGAAGCCAGTGCAGCAATAACATAGGTGAGAGTGAAAAAAGTTTGTAATGACATCGGGTAATAGGTAGAAATCTTGCTTGGTGTCTGCCCATGCTCAGGTTGGACTTAGTTACTGCTATGAAACCTTCCTTTCATGACTTTTTCTAAAAATCCAGAAAGGATAAAATTAATGAGGAAAACAGAGCTATTTGGCAGATGAAGGTTCTACCTATCAAAATAATGTGCATCTGTTCAGGATTTATAAGCCTAATTTCCCTCAAATAGCTGCAGGATAGTCAGCTGCTATTTTTAGAAATTGTGTATAGCCAAGGGAAAAATAGAAATATACAGCTGCAACAGAGCATATGTGTAATTAACCAGAAAAGCTTGTTTTCAAAGAACATTTGCAGATGCCTTTTACAGATTCTCTTTCCACCATCTGTAATAGCCTCCTTGTTCTTTTCTATCTGCTGAAGAACTGGATATTCTCCAGGAGCCTGATCTAGTAGGGGCTAATACTTCTCAAGCAGCTTGAGTAGTTACCACTGGTGATTGATTCTCTCTGGAGTCACTGACATCCAGGACTCTCAGCATTTCACAGGATGAGCTCTTAGCTGAAGGATAATAAGAGTCAATGTTGACTGCTAATGTCTTTCCTCATTAACAATCCAGTGAGTAAAATGAAAGGTATATCACCATACTGCAGCAAATAGAGCATGTGTTTGTATTCATATCTGAAGATGAGGGGAAACTTTGAAATTTAAGTAGTCACAAAAGAAAAAAAATCCTTAAAATAGTCTCCAGTAAAAGCAGAGTACTTTTGTGCTACAGCTAACCTCGATACTCAGAATAGACGTGGCAAGTGAGAAACAAACCAGTATTACCTTTTTTCCAAAGGAATTATAGCAGACAGATCTTCCCTGCCAACATCACAGAAGGTGGGGGCATGCAGACGTGCTGGGAGAACTGACACCAGTGATTTCTTCTGCCCAGTCGTCTGGTTGTGTTACCTCAAATCCTCTTTCCCCCACAACTTGTCCATTCTGGGTAAATGAGCCACATTTTTGCTTGTGGTAGGTGACATATGGTAATCAATTTTCAATGCTGTATGCTCTGGGCAGACTCAGACTCTTGGTTGCTGGGTCCAACCAAGAGCACAGACTACCAGGGAAGTGCTTGGGGATGAGGCAGGTCCAAAGCTAACCCAGGAAGGTCAGTTTGCAAGCTGGGGCTTGGCTCAAGGGAGTCAATAGTCACAAACAAGCCGGAGACCAGGATTGTCCCCAACATGACTTGGGCAGGGGCTAAAGGACTAGGGCTGAGCCTACATAGAGCCCCTGGACACATGAACAGGGTATGGGGAGAGATCCCATGTGAGACTGTTTAGGGCCATTAAAGCTTATTGTGCCCGCAGATCTCCAACAGTCCAAACAGGTGACTGATGAAGGAAAAGATTATTAACAAATTATTTTTTTCACCCTTGAAGAAATTCTGTAATAGCATCCAGCTATGTGTTGTTACCATGTAATCAAGGAAAAAGTCCTAATTGTCAGCTGATAAAGAAATGGCAACACAAATGTATTGTAGCAAAATTAAGAACTGGCTCAACAGACAGCCCCTAACTGTGTGAAAAATGTAAATTCAATACTCACATCAAGGGGTGCAGTCATGCACATAGAAAAGTAAACAAGTGCTGGGCAGTTATTGACCATTCCCATATTTAATGTCATAGGAAAGACCAGGATGGAGAGGAAGGGTGGCTGGAGGGCTACATGCATATGCCTGTAGTTAACCTGTATCTTGTCCGAACCCAAATTCACAGATGGCTGTGGCCAGCGATTCAGGACTTAATTCATAAAAGCAGTTAATCATCTAAGCAAGCATGAATAACATTTTCAGTGAGGCTTAATCAGGTCCTTAAAAGTTAGGGATATACTGTGTGTCTTCATGCATTGAGATAGGCTTAAGAACTCATACACATCTTCTTCTGAGCTGGGGTCATGGAGACTGAAAAGCAGAGATGATGATTTTTATCCTCTTACTGACACATGCCTCCCAGAGTCTCACTGCATGCTTTATATCATCATAGTCCATCACTCACTATATGTACATGTATAAATACACTGAAATATATATATATATATTAGATTTAGATATAGATATAGATAGATATAGATGATATAGATATAGGTGGAATAGATATAGATAGATCACAGAATCAGAGAATCAACTGGAGATATAGATACAGATAGGTATAGATATAAAGGGAGTGGGGCTAGTGTTGTAATTGGGCTGCTACGGTAATAGAAACCAGCATCACTACTGTTGTTTTGTTATGTCTTTATGTATGTGTGTGTATAAAAAATAGTAATAAAAAAATATACATACTGCCTCTTAATCTTACAGTGCTTTAGATCTTAGTTACACATATCTGTTGGAAAGGAAGGCAAACCCTTCCATAAAATGATGAGATAAAGTGTTTGAAATAGAACACAAAGGACAGAGTCCTCCCACTGCAATAAAAATTACAGAACCACAGTATCACAGAATATGCTGAGTTGAAAGGGACCCACAAGGATCACTGAGTCCAAACCTTTGCCCTGCACAGGACCATCCCTAAAAGTCACACCATGTGCCTGAGAGTATTGTCCAAGTGCTTCTTCAACTGTATCAGGCTCAGTGCTGTGACCACTGCCCTGGGGAGCCTGTTCCAGTGACCAACCACCCTCTGGATGAAGAATCCTCTTCCAATATCCAACCTAATCCCCCCCGACACAACTTTAGGCCGTTCCCTTGGGTCCTGTCACTGGTAACCACAGAGAAGAGATCAGTGCCTGCTCCTCCTCTTCCCCTCATGAGGAAGTTGTAACTGCAATGAGGTCTCCCCTCAGCCTCCTCTTCTCCAGCCTGAAACATACCAAGTGACCTTAGCCTCTCTTCATAAAACTTCCCCTCAAGGCACTTCACTGTCTTCCTTGCCCTCCTTTGGATGCTCTCTAATAGCTTAATATCATTCTTATATTGCAATGCCCAAAACCGCACACAATATTCAAGGTAAGGCTGCACCAGAGCAGAGCAGAACGGAACAATCCCCTCCCTCAACCGGCTGGAGATGCTTTGCCTGATGCCCCCCCAGGACAGGTTGGCCCTCCTGGCTGCCAGGGCACTGCTGACTCATATTCAACTTGCCATCGACCAGGACCCTCAGGTCCCTTTCCTGGCACTGCTTTCCAGCACCTCATTCCCCAGTCTGTATGAACAGCCAGGGTTGCCCCATCCCAGGTGCAGAATCCGGCACTTCCCCTTGTTGAACTTCCTATGGTTGGTGATTGCCCAGTCCTCTAATTTGTTGAGGTCTCTCTGCAGGGCCTCCCTGCCTTTGAGGGAGTCAACAGCTCCTCCCACTTTTGTGTCATCTGCAAACTTGCTCAGTATCCCCTCCAGTCCTGTGTCCAAGTCATTTATGAAGATGTTGAAGAGCACAGGGCCTGAGATGGAGCCCTGTGTTACTCCACTAGTGACAGGTCACCAGTCTGATGTTACTCCATTCACTATTACCCTCTGTGCTCGACCTCTGCAGCCAACTGCTCACCCACCACATGATGTGTTTATCCAGCTGTGGACTGGACATTTTGTCCAGAAGGATCCTGTGAGAGACAGTATTGAAAGCTTTACTGAAATTCAAAAAGATTACATCAACTGGCTTCCCTTGATCATCTAGGTGGGTTACCTTGCTGTAGAAGGAAATCAGTTTTGATAAGCAGGACTTTCCTCTCATGAAGCTGTGCTGGCTGTGACCACTGACTCCATTGTTTTTTTGGGTGTTTTTCAATACCTCTCACAATAATCTTCTCCATAACTTTATCAGGCATTGAAGTGAGACTGACAGGCCTGTGGTTTCTGGGGTCCACCTTTTTGCCCTTCTTGAAAATCAGGACACCATTCACCAGCTTCCAGTCAGCTGGAACCTCTCTGGAATTCCAAGACTGCTCAAAAAGCATCGAGAGAGGTTGTGTGATGACATCAGATAACTCTTTCAGGATTCTGTAGTGAATCCTATCAGGCCCCATAGATTTGTATGGATCCAGCTGGAGTAGCAGATCCCACAAAATTTCAAGGTTAACTGGGAGTTGATCATTCTCACAGTCATGACCTTCCAGTTCAGGACACTGAGACCCCCTTGATCAATCATCCATGTTGAAGACAGAGGCAAAGAAAGCATTAAACACCTCTGCCTTGTCTCTGTCCCTGTTGGTGAGGTGACCATCCTCATCCTGTAACAGGCTGACAATATTTCTATACTCCCTGTTGCCATTAATATATTTGAAAAAACTCTTTTTATTGTCTCCCACATTTCTGGTAGTTTCAACTTGAATTCAGCTTTGGCCACATAAATTTTCTCCCTACAGTGGCAAGCGGCATCTCTGAATTCTTCCCATGTCACTTGACCTTTCTTCCACTGGGCATACACCTTCCTTTTTTGGCTTATTTCCAAGAGAAGATTCCTGTTCAGCCAAGCTGGCCTTTCTGCCTTGCCTGCTTGACTTACAACATTTGGGAATTGCTGCTCCTGTGCCCTTAGGAGGTAGTGTTTGAAAAGTGACCAGCACTGACGGACACCAGCACCTACAAAAACATTTTCCCAAGGGACCTTCCTCACTAATTCCCTGAGCAGCCTGAATCCTGGTCTTCTCATGTCCAGAGCTGAGATTTTCCTGGGGCTTTTCCTCCTGTCAACAGAGATTTTAAACTCAATCACCTCATGGTCCCCGTGGCCAAGACCGTTTTGTTCACAAGATCCACTAAGCTGACAAGCAGCAGATCAAGGAGGGAATCTTTCTGAGACAGTTCCCTGCTCCATAAAGTTGTCATTCAGGTTTTTTAGGAATCTTCTGGCCCGGGTTGTAACTGCTATGTGATGCTCCCAGTTAATTTCTGGCAAGCTGAATCCCCCCATAAGGACAAGGGTAGTTGACTCAGAAATTAGGAAACTTTTGTTCTCTTTCAAACTGGAAAAATAGTCAGCTTAGAAGTGATTTTTTTTTCACTTGAGCGGAATAAAGGATTGAGTTTCTCTGCAAACCTACTGAGGTCTGAGGCTGTCATGGGACCACAGGCATGTAAAATACCCCTGGCAGCTGACCAGCCTTGCTCCAACCTGTCATACTCCAGCAAGGATAAAGTAAAACTTGTAGCCTCAGCAGGGGACATTTTCAAGCTTTGTAGATGTTGGTATTGCAGCATAACATCACTTTGTTGTAGATAACTTCTAACAGATTCTCCCACAGAGAGAAGTGTCATATTAGACAAATATTTTTGCAGCTTGTAGCAACTACATGTAATAACCATTATTTATATTTTACCAAAATTCCTCATCCAATATTTTTCATATTAAATTTTGAATATAAACATTTATTGCTTAAAAACACCTCTCTGCAGCTGAGCATAGGAATTATGGGACTCTCACCAGAGTGTGTGCCACATGTAATGTGATGACACTTGGAAAGTCTTACTTCTTTGCTCTGAAAAATCAGAGTCTGAGGTGCACCTCAGTGCTTGGGAATAGTCTTGTACTGAAGCCCAGTGAGAGGCATTAGAAATCTACACATAACCAAACCAATATTCTTCAACATAGAATGAAAATATAGTTATCTTAGGAGTCAGTAAACTTACAGGGAGGACTGTTAAATCGAAAACACAGCACACTGCTGCATAACTACTAAAAGCACCCGAGGCAAAGGGCCTGCCAGGATGGTGTTTTACATCTGTATTTCAATTTACCCTTCACTGTACTCAACGAAAATAGAGGTCCTTTTGTGAAAAGTTGAGCACAGCTCTTGCCAGCTGACAGGGAATGCACATGGTGGGATTTATGCGGTGGAGCTCGTGCCTGTGAATCACCAAAACCCAAGAGGATTAGTGCTTCAAACTGAGAAATGTGCACAGCAGTAGGTCTCAGCCCTGGATGGGACAGTCCAGCAATTACTCACTCTTGCTCTGTTTTCCGGACACTAGATATGAGCAAGTAAAGCACCAAACAAAACAAAAGAAATAAAACAAAATCAGTGAATTGATTATAATTCTAGTGGTGTAGAGAGACCCTTAATAAGAAAGTAGACATGGAGTAAAATAAATGTACTGCACTATAATACTTTTTGATCATAAATCTAAATGCCAACTAAATGGTATTGTTGTTCTGAATCAGAACGAATTATATTTATCTAAAACACACCAAGGCAGACAGATCCATATGTATTTGTTGTTTGGAAGCACATTTCCAACCTGCAATTTAAATGGAATCTGAACCATTTCATCTATTCTTTATATTACCATCAGTCTGGGATTCTAGAGGTACTTCCAGCAAGCATTAGTTTTGAGACACAGACATGTCTATGATTTATTTATATGGGACTGAATCAGAAAATATTTAGTTCAAAACAAGTCCTGCTGTCCATGGAAATTTTGTTTTCAGAATAATTACGAGGTTTCAAGAGTCAGTTCATTTAAATGGCTAATTTGTATTAGACAAATCTGACTTTGCATAAAATTAAGAGAATCATCTGAGTGGAAGTAAAATTACTCTTCATGGTAAAGAGCTATCTAACCATTATTTCCATTTTCTAAGATATCATTTATTACACTGTTATGACCACATAGCATATCACATCTGGATTTTAGGAGATTTCGCTGCATAGGCCAAAAAAATCAAAGTAGAGGTAAATTTTTTAGAAGACTGCATAATTAAAAAAAAATCATAAAAATATATCTACTTCTGAGAGTAGTACAATCAGTCCAGTTTCAGACATGGGTCATAAGCTAGTTGAAGGATGGATTGTAAATTAATTTTTCTTTCCCTATCATAAAGGGCTTTACACAGGGCTCACCATAGAAAGCGAGGGACAGTGCCTCCTTTTGAGGAATGAGATACTGCTCACTGTAGCATGAGTAGGAGTTTGTGCCCTGGTTATGACCTGGTTTATATGTCTCATGTAGATACATTTGGGGATGTGCATATGTAGGAAGTCAGCAAGTTCTCTCTTGGTGCAGTGCAGAGGTGGATAAAGTTCAAATGCCCGCTGTGATTTAGGGAGTATAACAAGATGCTCCACTGAGAATACACCTCAGGAAACAAAGAACAGGTAACACAAAGAGACAGCTTTACCTTCCTTGACCCACTAGACAGCAGAACTTGTGGGCTGCAGAATGAGACACAGTTGCTTCACTACAGCAATAAGTGACTGCTGCCCCAAAAACTGTGCCAGAACAGACCATGCCTTGCGCCCTGATTACTGTTGGGATCATCACAGCTCTCAACCATTCATTTGCCACACATATAAATTCCTTTTTGAATGAGGAAATCCATCCTACCCAGTCCTGGTAAGAAATACAGTGAAGAATTATGCCGTGCTCCTGTGAAGACTGAGTTTTCTCTTTAGCTGTTGAAATTATGTGTGAACTCTTTCACATTTGACATTAAGCAATGCTATCATATTTTTTGGTTTTGCGATATAACAAAATTCTCCTTATTTAGCCATATCTCCCTTTTTTCTTCTTCCATTCACATCTCTGAGAATGTGTTGCTCTAATCTAGTAACTTAGGTGGAGACAGAAGTGTAGAAAACAATAATTCAAAACCTCATTAAAATGACTCAGCTCCAAGTGGATCTGGTAATCATGAGAATATAAAACAAATGAAGAGAAAAATGCTATTAAAATTGAAGAAATCAAAATCATGCCACTTTATGTTTTTTCAACATTTTGCAAAGATCATCCCCTCTCTAATACAGATTCCATCTATTTATAATAACTATTACAGCCAGAAAAACAAATTCTCATACTCTTGTTCATGTCTCCTTCACTACCTGAGGTAATCCCTTTTGAAATTTTCTCTATGTTTATCAACTCACTCTGATCAGAGAGGACAATGCTAAGAGGTTGTGGAGGCCTGTTGCTCCTGCTGTTAAGCAAAGCAGCTACGCTTTTATAATGCTTAAATCTGTGGCCATCTCAGGCACTGGTCTTGGTAAGTAGTCCCTCTATTTTTTAAAGGGCAAAATGAGACAGCTAATATCAGTCTCGGCAGGAGGGATATGTCCAAAATGTGTAGTTGTCTGGCTTCAAAGGAATGGTCACAGGCACTGTAAGCAAAGTAAGAAACTGATGAGATGTGAGTTTCCTTCCGGTCCACACTGCTGGAGATGCAGATGTACCTGGTACCCATAGGGACACAGAGCAAGAGGGATTTCACCTTTGGAGGGACCAGCTGAGGGCTGAGGGCTTGAGATGGGTCACTCAACATCAGTTTACCTGACAAGAACCCTTTCTGAGCATGGTCTTGTCTCCTAATATCATGTTTCAAAATAAGACAGAGCTCTGGAAACAGTGATAATGATCAGAATAAGTTTGCCTGTGGTTGAAAATCAGGTAATTTCATCAAATCTACAGAAAAGCTTTTGGGTTGTGATTTTTTTTTTCCTATTTGGTGTAAATACAACAATTTCTGAGGTCACAGCAATTTTCCTAGATAGCTTTCTGTCTTATTAAATTATTTCTTGAAGCTAATGTTCTATTAGTGGGAGAGAATAAAAATTTCTTGTTAATTTTTTTAGGAGCTGATTAAATATTTACCAAAATGCACTTCTAACAAAGCTAACTAGAAAGACTATTAAAAAACCTTAGATAGATGCTTATGAAATATTTAAATATCTGAAATAAAACATTTAAAAACTGCATTTAAAAATTACTCTGATAAAAAAATAGAATTTCAAAATCAAAGTAAAACCTCCTGAATTTACCTAATTAACATATTTTTCATAACCCAAACACATTTGTAAGCTTTTTTCTATAATAGCTTTGAACACTGGGTTTCCATGATGCTACAATCATCATATTTTCTGTGGAAAATTGATAGTGGTTTTGTGTAGACAATAATTTTGTAACTGATTCTAACTGCATTTGCTCAGGTGAAAGCTACATTCAGATCACATAAGTGCTCTCATGAAGCTACACTATTTACTAACACAGACAGATTTAACCATGGACTAAAAACATTTACTGAGCTAAAATCATTTTTTTTATGTTTGCTGCATCTCAAATGTCTCAATGAGCATTAATAGCTCCATTTCAAAGGCAGTTTTTCTGGGAGGAAAGTGAACGCGAACACCATCATCATTCCCATCCCCAATCTTCTCCATATTCTCCCATCAGCATCAGAGAAATGTGTTTGGTACTGAAGATTCTGCATTACCACATGGGAGGACACAGTCAGTTTAAAGGTGGAAGCTACATACAAGTCAGTTTATCTTCTATTCTGTTTTAAGAAGATTTAAATTTCTATATTCCTTCATGACTGAAAATACTCCTATTCCTACCACATGGAGAAAACATGCTTCTGAGGGAATAATGCCTTTGCACAAGGGTAGGGGAGTAGTGGAATGTTGTTCCCTATGCCCCTTCCAGAGTGATAGTTCTTTTTTTAAACTTTTCCTGGTACTTTGCACAAAGAGATGGAATTTTAATTCTCCATGTTCCTGTTCAATGCATTGTGCAACTGATTAGCCTCTTTTTTTTTTCTAAACATGGTTACATGAAGGCAATCTCATCATTCAGCAGTAAGGAAATGCATCACATCACATCACATAAAAATTAGTCACTGAGATGAAAGTAGGATGAGTTTCCCTACTTCCTTGATTGTGGGTCAAACAATCTTGTTTTGCAGCAGTCTCAGAGTTCCTATCATGGGCAATTCCTGAGGTCTTTTTGATGACTGAAGAGCAGTCAGGAAATTCCCTGGTGTCACTTTAGACAAAACTGATTATTTTGCCTTCAGGCATTGTTGGTAGGAAGGTATCTTTAATCATGTGGTGTTTCATCTACATCCTTTGAAGAATGCTACTGACTGGCCAGACTTTATCTTATAAAGTGCATGGAGGTTTGGTAGATATACCACCACCCCCAATGCACCTTTTTCTAAATCTCAGCTAACCCCAGACAAGTGGGGAGAAAAGGTGAATATTTTTGGAAAACAGGGAAAAAGATAGCCTGGCTACTTCAGAGAACAAGAAGGAGAAAGTATACTTGGTTTGCCCATTTGAAATATGCCCTAACAACCATTTCATAAGGAGGTTTTTTGAAGATGACACTTGAAATTCAGCAGAGTTGCTTCCCTTTTTCTTCCTTTGCTCTCTCACGCATATGGCAGGGATACGCATCTTACAGCTCCCAGGAAATTTCTTCCACTTTTGGTTAGAGACTTTGAAAAATCTCTCTGTGCACACATACAATCAAAACTTGTTAAGAGCTCAGAGAGCCTGTCTGCAGTGAAATGTTCCCACCTGGGTCTGTAGGGACAGAGCAGGACTTTCTCCTCAGCATTGTCTGTGTCTTTCACAAGGGAGAAACGAGCTCCGTGGCAGAGCCTCGGAGAGACTCTGCAAGACCCAGGGCTGTTTTGAACTGTGGTTTTGCCCTCACTCCCCTCATTCACTTTTTTGCTCTGCCAAGAGGGAAGAAAGACAACAGAAGTTGAGCCCTTTCGCCAAGGTTGCAGATCTCCTGAGTGCAGGACAAGCACCTGTCTGGTCTTGAGTGTGACTTTATGCTGGGGTGAACATAAACAGGAGAGCACAAATCCCCCCTCAGTGGTGCCCAGGTCATACACGAGAGAAAAGTGGCAAGGAAGCTTGCAGGAGCAGAACAGGACAAGGATGCAGAGAAACTGGGAAAAGATTGGGGTTATAAACAGGAAGTAGAAGGCAGCAGAAGAGAGAAAGATCTGACTAACGGAGATGTTGAAGTGCAGGAGAAAATCATAAAAAGAAGGTAAAAGAGAGGGACAAAGAAGCAGCAAAAGTAGGTGAGAGCAGAGTGGGAGGGAGGCGGGGTGTAGACACAGGGCCTGAAGAATTTGCAGCCACTGATGAATCCCATCCTGCACAACCTGGAGCTGAACTCCAAGAGCTGTGCGAAAAAATGAAAGTTCACACATAATTTTTTCTGTGCTTTATTTTATAACTAAACAAGCATGGTACTTGGGTAATCCAAGAATGATCCCTATAGAAAAGGAGTTACACAGATGAATAGAGTGAAGATATTGGTTATGTGACATTTCTCAACTGTGACTATTATAAAACCAGAGCTGATAAGAGAAAGAGAGGCATAAGTAAAGAAAGAAAGGAATAAAAAGAAGATAGAAAACAATAGACTTAATGGAATAGAAATGCTGTGAAGATAAGAAGACAGAATGAAATTGGGAGATGAAAGGAAAGAAGATAACAGTGAAGGAAGGTGCTAGAATAGCATTTCTCAAACTTTCTGAAAGCATGGGTGTGTTTGGTCTCATCTGTCTCTGTATGACCTCCAGTGGGTCCAGACACCTGGTAAAATATATTTGGTATAGCAACAGCAGCAAGGATCTTCATTAATGAGTTTATTAGTCATACAGGTACATAACTGTACAAAAACACTAGTAATGAGAGTAAAAAGAATATTAATAAGTGAATAAAATCTCAGGCATTCAGAACTCAAGCTGGTTGCCTGGAGAGCTGAAGAAGGAAGCTCATTCAGCCCCAGACTACTAAATCCAGGAGAGTAAAGTGAATTAATTACAGCAAGGGCTCCTCAGCCATAATTTTGTCTCTAAAGTACAAGGTCACTGCCTAATCCTGCTCTGAGAGAGTAAGCCCAATTCTCACTTCACCCATATTCATACAGTAAGATGATTTCTGATCAGAGCTTTAAAATAAGCAGGATGGAATCGTCCTTTCAACCTGTCTGAAAATCTCCTGGAAGCCTCCTATAAAAAGTGACCTCTCCATACCAGAGTGGCTTTCTTTCTTTTGCTTAAAGACCCAAAGATTCTGAACTGAGGAACAATATAATTTACATGTGTGTTGCTGTTTTAATTTGTGAACTGTGACTGTGTTTTGCTCAGTAATAAAAAATACAGGAGCCAGGACCTTGAAGTGAGGATCAATAAGAAGATAAGACCCTTTAGTTCATGGTAGGGCACCCTCAAGGAATAAAAGGGTTAGACTTGAATCTGTGCCCCGGGTCAAAACTATGTATGCGAATTCTTGAACTTCTTCATTAAAATTGTAAAACAACTACTTGAGTTTTCAGACAAAAACTCAGAGCTACAGTTTCACAACCAATTAGAATAACAGAAGTAATGAAACAGAAAGATGCTAATTGCATGTCATAAAAGTGGCTGTCTCCAGTGCATTTTACATTGCCTATTTCCTCTCTATAAAAATGTACATATTTATCTCTTTTCACTAAAAAAATAAGAATAAAATCAAAACCAAACTTTATACTTATCTGAAAATAAATATTAAAACTAGATATTAGCTTCATTGGATGCAAATTTATTTATCTTTTTCATCTCAAGGGGCTTTTAAATAAAAGGACATTCAACCAAGAATCAGCGAAGGCAAAAGGATTGTTGATCATCTGAGATTTCTATTTGATCCCGCTCTCCAACCTTGATCCAAATAACAATCTATCCCCCTAGGCATTTGTATGTCTAGCAGTGTAACATTATGACAAAGTGTTTTGGTTTATTTTTACATTAGAAAAAAAGAGAGCAAATACTTTTTACTGCTTTTTTTCAGCATTTTTCAGCTGTTGATGAGAGAGACATCATGAAAAAGGTCTCTGTATGAGATCAGGACAGCAAACATTAGGCAAAACAGAAAAGGAAACTTCATAAATTCCCATCCTGTGTTTTATAGTCAACTCCAGTTACTAAAATTAAAACCTAGACTATTGCTTTTGGCACTTTATTTTTCCCTCTCCTTGTAACTCTTTAATTTTGGTGAGCAGAACAACTACGCTGTATATTAAGAACAGGCTTAAGGCCAAACTTCCTGACTTTCCATATGGCTGAAACACTGCTGGAGCAGGTGACCTGACGGGAACATCTGTGGGGTGTCCTGGGAGACTTCTACATACCTATGACTCAGAGCTGCCATGTAGCCATGAGTGAAACATAGACCTTTTAATTTTAGGAGTCTTAGAATAGGGCCTGAACCATAATGCATTGACTGATACCTGCTGCTGTCCGTGCATTGACTGCAGTGGGTGATGATGACTCAGGGAAAAAAATGAAAAGTTAAAAAAAATAAACTTTTACTTTATACATGCCACGACATCAATATTTTAGAGGTACTGAATAGATTGTTCAGATGTATTGCTCCCGGGCTGAGTCAGGCTTATAGTTCACTTATGACTAAATCCTTTTTCCTAAATACACAGCAAAGCAATTCATTCATACTGAGGAGGGAAACCAGGTGTCTGTAGCTCACTCTCATTGTTACAACATTTAACCCTAGGTGTATACCTTTCTTTATTATTTAAAAGTCTGTTTCTTTTGCCACTGTGGTCCCCCAGTTCCAAACCAACTGCAAATGGAGTCTGTGACCCTACAGCAGGGCTTCCTACCAGAAACCCACCCATGCAACGTAGAAACTCAAACTAACCAGCTAAGGAGGGTGCAGTCTCCAATACAAAGGACCATAGGAAAGCCAGGACAGAAAGGGCTCTAAACCAGCCCAAGACTGATGGAGGAATTCTTCAGGATGGAGTTTAGGAATAAAGAACAGATAGGCGCACACTTGCTCTTACAGCTGCACAGTAAGCAATTTGCATCCAACATCCTTTCTGCCTTCTCTTCATGCAGTCCAAGTTTCTTTTTCCTTCACACCTGAGGGAAGTTTGCTTGCTGCTACACACACCACTGAGGTCTTAGGGAGAAGATTAACAGTCTCTGATGAGAGCACAGGAGCAAATTGAACTGTTATCACCGAGCATCTCGGCCCTTTCTTCCCGAGATTTAAATCAGTGCTTTGCAGCTTGGTTATTCAAATGCTGATTATCAAAAGGCTGCTCCCTTTGTGTATAGGCATCACTGACTCACATTATAGAAATACGAAGCAGCTGCCATTGCCAGTGCTGTAGGAACTGCACTTGCTAAAGTTTTCTGGACAAGGCAAAACCCAGAAATCTTTCTGTCCCCTCCATCCATAAAATGGGAACAAAGTTGTATTGCACGAGGGACAGTTAAAGAGAGTTAATCTCTGCGAGAGCCCATATTAGCCTAATTGTGTTATTTTATCCATAAGAAGAATCTCTTAATAAAGGCTGTCAACTAGAAAGCTGTCACATGAGCCACAGCAGGAAACCGACTGCCCAGAAGTAGCTTTTGTCCACGCATGGATTCTTCTGTTCTGTAACAGAAAAGGTCACACATAGGGTTTGTTTCTGCAGACCAGCTTCTACATAGTTCTGGTAAGCAGATCAACTAAATAGCTGTTACATTTAATCATAGAATCATAGAATAGGTTGGGTTGGAAAAGACCTCCAAGATCATCAAGTCCAACCCCTGATCCAACTCCTATTACTATATCATGGCACTAAGGGCCACGTCCAATCTCTTTTTAAAAACCTCCAGGGATGGTGAATCCACCACCTCTCTGGGTAGGCCGTTCCAATGCCTGATAACCCTCTCTGTAAAGAATTTCTTCCTAACATCTAACCTAAACCTCCCCTGGCAGAGCTTGAGCCCATGTCCCCTTGTCCTATTGTTGGTTGCCCGGGAGAAGAGACCAACCCCCGCCTGGCTATAACCTCCCTTCAGGTAGTTGAAGAGAGTGATGAGGTCGCCTCTAAGCCTTCTCTTCTCCAGACTAAACAACCCCAGCTCCCTCAGCCTCTCCTCAGAGGACTTGTGCTCAAGTCCCTTCACCAGCTTCGTTGCTCTTCTCTGGACTATTTATTCCCTAGAAGTTCTGAAAAAACTGTGGTTACTTTCTCAAAACAGGTGGCAGATAAAGGAGCTCACATAAAGGCTAGAAAATTGAATCCCTGGTCAACTTCCATAGTTTGCATTTCTTAACCCTTGGGACAGACTGTGCAATGAGAGATGTGGAGAGGACTCCCAACAACTCAGGGTATCAGTCACCCCTGGCAGAGAGAACTTACCATGCAGACAGTAACCTGATGTTTTGGCTCTGGACAGGAGAGACAAAATGAAGTGTTTTAATTCTTTTCCATTATGGAACCTGAAAAAAGGTACTAAAAGTTAAAAACTCAGTGCAGGGAATTACAACTCTGTTTCTTTGAAAATCCAGTACAGCCTGTTCCTAAAACATCTGACCCTACAACGCTTAAGAGGTGTTAGAAAGCATATGTGGAACAGGAGGAAATTGGAAGATCAAGACTGAAATCAGACACGTGGCACAGATGTGTTCACAAATACAACATTTCTTGGTTGTAATTCAATATTTTACATTCAGTCATATTGGCCCTTAAATGACAACTGTAAATTCTTTAGCATGTCAATATTATTTTTATAGATTTTTTTAGTCAACTTTTTTTAAGTTTTACAACCAATTATTAGGTATAGGGCTTTAAATATAGCAAGTGGCATAAATTTTTAACAGCACAAAAACTGTAGCTGACTAAAAACTAATAAATCAGTTATTATAGATTACCTTATTTTTATTTCCATGCAAAGGGCCCAGTCCTGAAACTCCCTCTACAGGTCGATTAAGGCAATCAGGCTTTAGACACTGCATAAAGCTGGATGTGATCCCTCATGTCTACTCTAATCTTCCTTTTGCAGGGACCACACTTTACTTGCAATGCACTTGAGGAGAGCTGACCACGCTTCTGTTTGGATCAGTTGGATTTACATCTCTTAATCAGATAGGCCTTCATCAGTATCACATGTTTCAGGCTTGTGACCTAAACACACAGGATTAGATCTCCAGCACATTCTGAAGATCCACTGTCCAAATCCAACTTCTTTTAATGGCAGGACAGTTATTTTCTGTGGCCAGCATGAAGAATTGGCATCAATATTGAAGTTAAGGCAGAACTGGTTTAGTTCATCATCTGAAGTTTCTAGATGGGTATTAAGTCATTGCCTTGAATTTAGAATCAAAGTAACATTATCAATAAAAATAGGAGAAAAGAAATATCAGTATTCACATTTATTAATATTAATATTAATGTAAATGTGTAATAAAAAAGTGAAAACTTAGACTGGATCTAAACTTTGGTCTTTTTTTTTATAGGTCTCCTTCAAAGGGGATATCTCTGTGAACCAAGGAACGAATAGAATAGCCACAAGGAGCGGAAGGTTAGTTATAAAAGCAGACAGGACTTTGGGTTTTTTATCAAGAACATTCATGACTGAAAACTGTATCCAAACATTAATTTCCCAGTGATAGGTTTAAATTTTGGAAAGTAACTGTTGTCTTCAGTACAGGTATAAAAAAATTAGATAAATGGTCCAATTTCTTCCATGATTGGTATCTATAGGGGTTTTTTGTTGTGGGTCTTTCAGTCAGCCAACTGGCATCTTTGCTCTTCACTGAAACCAGCAGTAATATTGCTTGCACCAGAGATTTAGAAACCAAACAGAAAGGAAGAAATTCACTGCCACAGGAGATAGCAAGAACACTTGCTAAGACCCAAGAACAAGTGACTTTTTTTCACCACTAATAACAGAGATGTCTTTCTGATCATCAGTTCAGAACTGAATTAATATCCTCAAAAGTCAGTCATACTTGGCACTTCATCCTTATTGCACTGAGTCATCCTGTTGGTTTATGCCTTGTCTTCTCTAACAGTTTCTGTGATTATCTCCTGTGTGTTTTGCAATGCCAGGACACCAAACAACCACTCCCAGAGATGTGTTAAGCCAGAGTGTTACATCTGTAGCTGCACAGTTGCCCTCCTCTTCCCACTAACTCATAAACAAAAACAAAAAATGCAAGCAGCACTTAGCTCATGACAAACGTTGGTTTGTGTGCAAGGGGATTATTTTTTCATTCCTGACCATTTAGCTGCTGATTCCGCTACACAGGATATATGATCAGGAGGAAGATAGCCCTATAGGCAACTATGTATGTGCATTATGTCCATAAAAGGCAGCAATTTCAGGTCATCTAACGCACTCTCCCCTCATAACCTACCACAAATAATCCCAGTCAATTATCCCTTCAACGTATTCAAGTGAATAAACATTCCCTATTGAAAAGGGAACCACCATTCAGCCTGAATTCAGACTTTTTTTAATTTGTGATTAGTCCTCAAGCTGTATTTAACTTGGTTGAATGCAATTCATATTTCAGTGCCAGACTAAAGAATTCCTGCAGAGGAGTCTTTTTCCCTGCTTTTCTCTTTATGCTTTGTTGTGACTCCTTAGCATTCACAGTATGAAATGCATTGACCAGTGTAAATATCACAAGTACATTTTTTTCCTTTCTATGTCCCAAAGACTCGAGAGTAATTTTTAGTTCCAGGCTTATGGCATAATGCTTGTTCAATTCTGCTTGAATTCTCATTCTGTATAACCAAGACCTTGTGTGCTTAAATGTCACTGTTTTTTATAAAGGAATATTTCTTGAAAGCAAAAATAAAAAAGAATGATAAATGTGTAGACAACCTTTACAGAGTTCTTCACGAATCTGCATCTCCTGCTCAGGCTTTGGGCACAGGTTCTGAGAAATCTGAGGATTTTATTCTTTCCCTTTATTCTTTCCCTTAACTTGCAATAGGTAAAAAAAAAAATCTCACTTTTCCTAAAGCATTGGTTAACATGACACATACCAGCAAAGTGGGACTGTAATTTGCTGCTTCTGTTAGTCCACCAGGAAATGTCAATGTGTTTTTAGCCCCACAGAATTAAGGAAGTCTGTACACAGTGAGCCCACTTCTATATATAGTTCCCTCACTCATCATCCACAGATGGCATGTTTGAGATGACGAACATAGTAAAAACACTGAGCCACTATGTTTATCTAAAACATGTATTTTTAATTGTATACTACATTCCAAGTTTCTTCACAGTTTTCACAGTCAGGAAGGAATAATTTGTTTACACTTGACTAGAGCAAGTATTTCATTTGCCTGCCAATATGGGACATGCATCTCATGATGGAGCTGAGTAATATAGAAGCAAAGATCAACAAATAGTAAAATAATGTGCCAAAGCTTGTCAAGTATAATCATTGAGGCACATTTTACACAAAATACATTTGTGTGATAAAATCTGTATTGCTCATGAATATCAGAAGGGCCATACATAAAGAGAAGGGCCTTTTCCTGTTAGGTTTATAATGCTGCTCTGCAGCTCTGGTGAGTTAAGAGTATGGCCACTTCTCTCCACACTGCTTCACAATGCTGCACTTTGCATTGTTTGCTTTTCTTTTACCAGAATGGTGTCTTAAAGAGTGAGAGGTCCTCAAAATTTCAACTCCAGACTGGCCCTACAGATAAATCACAACAGTAAGAACCAGTATTCCTCTGGGTTCTTGACCTGCTTATATCCCTATTTTCTTTCATTTAACTAGAGCTCAAAATGCCACTTTTTCTACACATCTATAAATAAAAAGTGGTAAGCCTTACTAAACACCAACTGAAACACATTCAAATACTGAATGTGGGTGGGCAGCATTTCATGAGCAGTGGGAGAGATAAAGACATGAATATATGTAGTCATATCTCCCACACCCCACATCTTTTATAATACTGCCATGTTCCCAAGCACAGCTTTCTTTTACGGCTATACTAGTCCACTCCTACCTGGGAACTCTGTGTTTAAGGCTTGGCAAGCCAAAGGGTGCCCACTGGCTGCCCAGCTGGTTACTGCCTCTCTGAATGGGTAAGGGGAAGAGTTCTTGCTTTTCTACCAGTAGCATTATTATTGTCAGTATCTGTCCCCTTGGCCTGCTATCCATACTCTCAAGGCTACTGGGAATTTAACATCTTTCAGCTATCTGATTTATAACCAGATATAACAGCTTCAAAAACTATTGGGAGGAGTGAAAGATGCATGGGCAGACAGGCTGGGAAACCAACAAAATGTACAGAGGATACATCCTTTGTAGACAGTCAGTTTTCAGATTTAAATACCAACAATAAGACTAAACATGTACACAAATTCTCATCACAAAATGTTTTACAAATGAATAGGATAGATCATTTCATACTCTTCCAAAGTGTAGTCTTTGGAACAAAGCTGTAATTCAATAAAACACTAAATACTCTGAGGACAGGGAAAGAAAAGGGATTCTGCAGGCAACACAACTGCCAGCAAGACACAAATTAAAATTCTGTACTAAACAGAAAAGTCTTTTTTTATTTTTTTAATGTAATGCTATGCAAAGATTGCCACAAGGGTAGCTAACATTGGAGCCGGATAGATACTCAGTCTCAGAGCCTCTCTTAGGACATCATTCCTTACATAAGTGACTGTATCTTTTACAGACAGTCTAGATGAAGGTGTTGGGAATATCCACATGACCAACCATCAGCACTTACAGTACAGAAGTATCTAAATTGGAAATGGATAATCTATTCTACTGAGGCCAGTCCTTGGACAGTTAATTACTCATTTCTCCCCTGCCTGACCTTCTCCATGACATTGCAGGCCCTTTCCATACTCATTCACACATTTTCCTTCTTTGTCCAAGTTGCCTGCCCAAGTCTGCCATTTTGCTTTGAGAAAGCCAGTTTTCCTTTATTTTATTTAAATAAATAGACATGGGGTGGAGGAAGTAGCCCAGGATGTGGGGGAATGCATAGATCTGAAAGAATGGGAGATACTGCAAGGACTACTTGATTATAGATTGTGATGTGAAATAAAGGGTGAGGGAAAGAAGAGAGGTTCAAAGAAAAAAACCTAAAATTAAACAGTGCTTGGTTTTGAAATCTAGGAGAAATAGTATACTTTGAGAATTTTTATAAAGTAGCTCTTATGAAAACACTATAAATCCTCTGGTTGCAGTGGAACAGGACCACAGATTGATGTGTAGCCAAAAAACAGTGTTACCTGCACTCCCAGGTCACACACGCTGGAGTGTGTTATTAATTCATTGATCTGGAAAGGCTACTGGATTGGGAATGAGCACTTCTTGAAAGTGCCTATCCAAGCACTGATGCCACGGCTGCTTGACCAGTGAGACCTGATGGATTTGTAGCACAGGGTGAGACAACTTGCAAGACATGTTACTAAATTCTAGGATTCTGTATTTTTTCAATGTGTTGCTATGAAAGTCTGCTGTTGAAATTAAGTCACATAAAATTTATTTAAGAAGTCCTGGGTTCAAACTGGCAAAGTTTTCCAAGTTGCACAAGCTCAGGGAGCCTGGAGGTGTCATCACTCTGTCTTTAAAGTGTTAATCGGTGACTAGGGCAAAAATGAGCCATTCAAAACCACAAAAAATTTCGTGGGTCCAGTTTATGAGTTACACTCCCGAACTCATTAGATCCCAAAGTCACTATGTTACTGAATGTGAATGCTGTCTATCTTCAGAGACTCCAAGAAATCATTCTCAGCCTTCCAAAGCAATTTTCCAGCCTCTGATTTTTCGTATAAAATCGTTACATGCTTCTTCTTCGCCATTATGCAGTAATTTGAATGGAGAGTGGTTGCTGCAGGGAATTAATCAGGGGAGGTGGTTGAACTTCACTTCCAAGTCGTTAGTTGAGACTGCTAGAATTGGTCATAGGGGTCAATGGAGTGAGTAAATCACAGCCATAGAGCTGTGAGCCACAAAGAGAGGAATCCATCCTCAACTTGTTATGTTTGTTTGCTTTTTTAAAGGGACAAAAAGAGATTTGAAGGGTTTCAAAATCCTGACTTGCTGTCTAATGCCTACAGGCAGATGATCTCAGGAGCAAAGACCTTTCAATCCCCTGTCAGGAGTAGCCTGGTGGCCTGAAATCTATTTTCTCTGACTTTTAATATTCAGAGAAAAGATAGTTCAGAAGTTTATCACATTTCTTTCTCCTGCCTCTGAAATATGGAGCTGCAATACACACACACACACACACACACACACACGCAGATGTATGTCACGGAAAAGTGTGAGAACAAACCATAAGTACAGGAAAAATTTCTCTTTTGAGACATTATACAGAAATTATCCTCTAGATGCAGCCAAAGAAGCTAAACTAACATTTCAAGAGTTCACTTGAAGGTGGAGATTGCTCAAATTTTTTCTGGTCCCCCAGTCAAAATAAAGTCATCCATATGCCACACTACCTTTCCCAGAGATTGTGCCACACAACAAATCAAAGAGGATTATATTGCTACAAAATTGTCACTGGTAAATTTTACATTTCTGTATTGAAATCAGTATAGGTATCAGTGGGACTGTCAGGTCAATGCCAATGCTTTGGGAAATCTTGCTGATGAGGCGCACTTTAGCTAATTGAACTTCCTCATTTATAAATGTAATAATAAATTCTACATTTGTAGTTTCATCTGGAAAGAATTGTTTTTGCCACACTAAAAAGAGTGTTGCAACCTTTCTCTCTGTTGAACCACCTCGTTTATTTTCCTTACAAAATATCCTGTCAGATCTACACAGACTGGCTTTCTTTTCTGAAGTCTTCCATATCTTGGTTGCTTAGTTTTGGATGTATTTCTAAGATTATTAAACTGAGTTACCCCTTTCCCATTGCCTTTAAACTAAGAGAAACACATGACAGCCTTGATCTCTTTTCTAATATATATAGGTGTCTTCACATGTTAACCACAAGCACATTTGATTCCTATACTAAATGACCCATTTTAAATGCTCCCTATCTTTTACTTCCCTTTTTTTCTTTTCTGCTACAATATAATCTATAAAGACACGATAATACTTGCAAAATGTGTGAAATTGTTCCTCTGCAAGCAACATGTATTTAAACATCAGAAGAATTTGTACCTCTGATTAGCTAAAAAACATTAAATTGCCATAGTGTGTCAAAACTATGCTCATGCTCTTCATTTGTTATGTTTGCTGTACACATTGGAAAGAATAATTTTTCCTCTTCTTGTTTTACTTTTTGGGAGAACAGGAGATGAATTTCTGTTATTTTTATAACATGGTCCAGACAAGTCACTGCCATTGCAGTTTAGTATAGTCTTCCTTCAAGCCAAGGATTTTTTTAATCATTATGAGACACTGAAGTTCACATATTGCTAGTAAAACTGATGTTAACATTCTTTTCAGACCACTGCACAGTGACTGATTCAGTCTTACATTTAATCTGGCTTGGTCACTCAGCCTAACCTCTTGAAAACAGACATTATACATACTAGAGTTGTATAACAATGATTAGATCCAGAACATTTAGTTGGAAAAAAGAATGAGGAGAAACAAAATCATATGACAATCAGTGTAGTATTGCAGTGTAGTATTTGCAGTATTCAGCAAACAGTTTTGATGAAAAATGAGAAAAAAAAAATTCATAAACATATCTCATACCCTAAAGAAAATTCTAATTTTGAAGAAGTCTTTGTTGTTTTAAAATTACAAAACAAACAAACAAACAGAACCTCAAACAAATTGCCAGGCAAATAAGAAGGGGGAAAAAAAGGCTTAGAAATAAAATACTTGGTTAACCAAAGTGATGTATTTTATAACTTAATCCAAGAGAAAGCATTTCAGAACTATTTTCAAGATTTTCCAGGCAGGAGTGAAGGCAGTCATTAATTGTACATCATTAGTCTATCAATGCTGGAGTCAAAGGTAAAACAGTTCTTACAAGCATACCCAGGTTTAATTCATATACCAGGCAGAACAGAGCTGCAGCAGCAGGGAGTTCAAGTCGGACTGCAAAAACTGTTGGAAAGGGAAGATGAGTCATACAGCCCATACTAAGCACCACACCACTGCAGAGCTCTTGTGGCTCTCAGTACTCCAAGTTAGCTGCAGCACAGGGACAAAACTTATAACAAATAGTGGAGACTTTTACTTGAAACAGTGGTTTGATAGAAATAAAATATTCTACAACAAGCCTAGGTACAAAAGCCTTGACCAGATGTTTTTCCTCTGCTTGGGCTTTGAACAGTCTTTCTTCTTCTAAATCACCATTTATATAAATTTTTTATCCTAGCTTTTCAACTTCTACACCGTTTTTTGGGGTTTTTTTTCATTATTCCATTCATCACCTTCTCAATAATAAACAACAAACTACTTGTGTGAGAGACATGACATCTTTAAAAGGAGGCTCTCTTTTTCTTTAGGCAAGTTAACCTGCTTCAATTAGGGCACTAGGTGCCATCAGAGTACTAGATCTCTGTTATAGATGCACAGAGGCAATGTTTTCTGGGAGATAACTCAGTAGATCCAGACAGGGATCCCACCCCTAGCTACAGTCAGAGTCTGGAAAATGAAGCTGTTGTAAACGTATTTTTTACTAATTTGGTCATCTTAATAATTTTAATTCTTATTTTTGTGGGGGTTTTTTGCCTAGCAGTGTTGTCAGAGAGGAAATTTTTTTTTTTTAATTTATACTTGGGGGTGGGGGTTTAACCTCATAATTTGAGCTACAACAGAACAATTCCTTACTCTATAGAAAAAGGACCATGGGTGCAAGCCTGATAAAGTTTTCTGAAACCAATAGAATATGATCAGGTGCTGTTTCTGTAGAGTTGAAAGGCATTAACTGAGGCAGTCAAATCATAGTTGTACTCCTATAATAGGTTGCTAAATAATGAAATATATTTGAGTTCAAGAGGCATTACTCTGGGAGCGTTAGCCTGCACTATGTGGAATAAAACTCTGGTTGGGGTTTTGGTGAACAATAAAGTAGCATATGATATTAATTATAGTATGGCAATAAGATAAAGTAGACAAATATGTGTTACTGAGGTCCTTTGAATCTTTTCACTATAACAGTCCTCATGAAAACAATCATGAAATTTTCTCAGATTGATTGCTGAGCTTATATGTCAATGACTTGGTTATAATTAAACTACTTTAGGGCAATAGGGAGGGGTTTATCAGAGTTGTGAGTTTGTTTGGGTTTTTTAATGATTACTAGAACATCTAGTATCTAATTTTCTTACTTTTATAGTTTATATGATTTATATGATTGGCAGGCACATGATGCCACCTGCGTAATATAAATATACAATATCACTTCTATATGCTTCAATGTAAACCTTGTACTTTGGCTTACCTGTAAATCTTCACAGACAACTTCGAAAGTATGTTCTAATTGCTGAGAATTAGTAATAACAGATTGCCAAAGTGGTCTGAAATTAAAACCAGCACAGATTAAAGTGATTTATAATGTACTTGCCATTTTTACCTGTCATGAATAAAAATGTAAGTAACACTTCTACCAGTCTCCTCCAGGAAATGCAAAGGCAGTTCAATGTTAGCTGCAGAAGAAGAGGTTTCAGTACAGGAGAAGAAAATATTTTGGGGTTCTTTTTGTGACCACCCATTCACAGGTACATTAGTTGATGTGATGAACAATCACTGAGCTCAAGCAAACAGATTTTTAAAACGAAATCCAATGCTTTTTTATTTTAGGGTTTTTTTTGATGTTTTTGTTTGTTTGTTTGTTTTTATTAAATTCTAATGCCCAGTTAAAATCATAAAATCTTCTAGGGATTCTAGAGCCAATTACAAATTCATTGTACTAAAATTTTTAAGCAGAACAGGTGAATAAGATTAAAAGGATTGTTAATTACTCACTTGTTTGCTCAAACAGCTCTAATAAATACATTTAAGATATAACACAACTTGCTTCTGGGACATACTACCTTTTTCCTAGTTGCAGATGTTTGATGATGGAAGGTTCTCTGACATTCAAATTCTCAGGTATGCAAACACTTTTTGTATTGTGGGGTGAAAACACCAATATACAGCAAATAATCAAGCCACTGAAGTCCTGATGTTGCTGTGGAGTCATTCCAGGGCTTTATGGAGACAGACTAAGACACTAGCTGGAGAAGATATAAAACCCTTCCCAGATTAAGGCTGTAGTAATATGGTGGGGAGTTTTCAGGTTTGGTTTGGTTTGACTTTTTTCTGTTGTTGTTTTCACCTAACTCATGAAAGCTATGGCAGAAGAGTGGAACTGGCTTTCATCCCCAGTTAAATTTTTACTCTTATTAAGGCTATGTGATACTAGGAAGCATTTGGGAAATGGGATTTACTTTGCAGATCCAAGTTGCTTTCTCATTTCAAGGAATAAAATTTACTGCCTCAAAATAGGTCATTTTGACAACACAAGAATATGTTAAAGGAAATACTTCCAGTGAGACAGAGACTTTTGGTATGTTATTGGGCTCAATGCCCAATGATGCCATGTTATACCAGTGGAGGACAGCACCAGATTGTGGAGAATATCAGACAGTCAAATTTCTGTGCAACCAGTAGTTCACCATTTTCCTACCCTTTGTGCAGGTATTCATGCCAGGAAAGAGAGTGCAATATGTTTTCCAAATTGTTTATATCTGCTCCCATTCTGTGAAAAGACAACACCAGATAGTCATGGTAAATCTAAATCACGGCCTTTAGTGTTAACTTCTGAATTGTTCATTTATTCAAGATGGCAAGAAATCAATCCCTAACAATGTTTCAGTTATTTTTCCCAAACCTCATATTTCTCTTTTTATCTAAGTCTCCAGTTTGGCTTCCTGATAACTAGTAAGTTATGACAAATAAGTTAAAGGACCATGCTCTTCATGTACAATATGACTGAAAAAGGTACATCCTCTTGAGTTGCATATTTTAGAATCTCAATTTAAATGCAGATTTTTAAGTCCCCAGTTAAGCATCCATGAGGGATGTCTCTCATTTGATTAAAATACCAGTAGTGAAAATATTTGGGATTTAACATATTCTTCTGCATACTGAACATAGTTAATAGGGACTCCCAGAGAGGATAAAGTTTAATGCATGATTTTTTTTTCAGGTAATGCAGTAATTCTTCAAGTAGGCTTACTTCAATATAACATAATCACAATGTACTTACTCACAAAGGAGTTAATACATTACAGTGAATGCTTAAATAACGTTTCCTTTTGCCATCCAAATTAATATTTACCTGTAAGATAACTCTTGAACAACAACACTTCCTGTTGAAGGTGAGAAGTCCAAAACTGGAGTTTACCACATTGCACCTTGACTATGTTTTACACAGCCTTGTAGCTAAAGGAGGTATTTTTACTGATTAAGTGGAGATGTATTATTTGGCTGTACAAGAACAAATGCTAGTCTTTATAGCTCTACCGTACCATCAGCTGGGAATGGCGGCCTCTTTCAGAGCAGGAATCAATTATACAAAACTTAGGCAGGCCAGCCAGGTAACTCAACTGGATAAGATGGGTTCCTCTGAAACTTAAACAACATCTTCCAGGCATGCCTTTGCTGCATTAAATGCATACCTACGTTCCAAGTTATATCAAACAAGTACTACAAGGCAAATAAGTGCTTATCTATTTGCAGATTTGCGGGTTTGAATTATAAAAGATTACCCCAAAAATGTTTAATAGAACTTGAGTTAAATACAGTTTCATTGCAGGAAGCTGTATAGCAATTATGAGATCTCAAGGAAAAACTCTACAGCAAGACTGAAAGTTTTTCACTGTTAGCTCTTGTTTTAGGAATTTTATTACTCTCTAAAACAACCTTGAAATCAAATGCCTTTCATACAGTGGATTGCCTGAGCAGATCTACAGAGCATGGAAAGAAGCCAACCTAATGTGGGTTATATTTCTTTTATCTTCAAGCCTAATGAAGGGACAAAATGAAAAGAACAAAAATCAGTCTTTTAGCACATGTTTCTCTGCAGTTGTCTTAAGTTGGCAGAGGGGTTTTGCATGATAACCTGAGCATGTCAGAAGTTGTACAGATGTGTTTCAGAATAGGAAAGCTTCCTTCCCTTCCCATTTGGCTGTGCTCAGTCTCAGCCCAGCCCACTGAAGGGCTGCTGCTCCTGTATGCTACAGGAACAAGGAGCAGCAGAGATGGACCCAGATCACTATGCAAAGCTAATTATTCAGACAACATGAATTTGCTTCTGGCTCCAGAGAAATGAATTTAAGGCAAGATAGGAGAAATAAGTCTTGACAGAAACGGAAGCATAACAATGTATGTGGAAATATCACTCAACATGATGATCAAAAGGGAAGGCATGCCAGCAGCCAAACCTTCTTCTAGTTGTTCTGAGGCCGGGGGCATTTCAGTGAGGAGACTGAGGAAGATAATGAGACACTCTGAGATTCTTACAGAGAGCTCCTCTTGAATTTGCTGTTTGTCTCACCTAGTCCTCTTTAAAATATTGTGTTTGTTCTGTGCAGTTCCCTAATTCTTTATTTTTGTGTTATAGATGTTGTTTAAATGCTTTTGGTGTAGAAATAATACAAACCCTCCAAAATAATTAACATTATTTCAAACAAAGTTCCAGGAACCTCCAGACCATAGCAATGAATACGACATGTAGCCTCCTTTTAGTCTTTTCGAGATGGAGTCCAGGATAGATACATGACTCAGTCTTGAGTGACTCATCAACAATAAAAGTCCTCATTGACATTAATCGTAGGACACCTAGACTGTCCTTTCTCTGTTTCTCACTGTCACTAACTCTATTTCTGCCCTTCTGAGGCATATGTCTAATATGTTTAACCTAATGCAGCTGTGGTAGAGAATATTTTATTGTTTTATTTTTTAAACTCCACTGAGCTACATTAGTTCCTGATACTGCTGATGACCAGTAATGTCATAAATGTCACAATAGTCAGGGCCACACCCAGCCATCTTAGTTCATATTTCTCTACTCTTTAAATATTTCTTGATACAGCATGCACTTTTATCAGAAGTGTCCTGGAATTTGATTTTCTCCTTCTCAAATGGTAATTTATTTCCCCCTAAAACAGCCAGGTTTATTCTTTCATGTCCCCATTGTTTAATTGTTATGTTTGTTAGCAGTGTTTTTCCTTGTAAGCTCTAGTCTATTTTTCAAAATTGCTTTCAACTTCCAGATTCAACCTGGTATTGTTGTAGCAGTTTGCCTAAAAACAACCAACCTCTAGAATTCTCCTACATATCAGATCCTGGCACAAAACTAAGACCTACACCATAAAATGTTTGTCTTTCTTCACTTCTAACCTTACCTAAACCTCACTCTCAAATGTCTCACAGTTCAGCCTCAATGTCATACTATGTGAGAGCAACATGCTGTTACAAGGATGGCTTGTGTGGGAAGCAAAATCAACCTCATTTGATCTTGTTTGCTCTAGTGTGAGCTAATCTCCAGGAGGCACCAAGCTCACCTGGATTCCACTGCAGTTGCCCACAAATACAGGTTCCCTGCAGTTACTCAGATTTCTAGAAACTACCTCTGCTGTAGCATTAGCACATCCTTTCCTTGAGATTCGGGAAAGGGAACTGATTCCAGTTCCTGCCTGAAGATTTCATGCCTGCTCAGATGTTTGTGATTTTTTTTGGTCCTATAACCATTAGTCTTTTCTTTCTCTGTTTTCCAACTTCATCTGAAACATCTAATGATTTTAATTGAAATCACCAGGTACAGTGGATTTAGATGATTAGAAAGTCTTCATGATGTAGTACCCTAATCTTCTTTGAAAGCAGGAATGGAGGCTCCTTGTAAATTGTGAAAAACAACAGAGGAAGTAGTTTTTTAATCGCATTGCAGAGAATTATTTTACAGTGCAGCATGTGGTGTTTAAATTGTAATAATACAAATGTATAAAAGTAAGGATCTTTTTTTCCCCAGTTGTGTCAATTCTATTAGATTTTCTTTATCAATGATTGTAGATGTGTGTGGTGGTTATTATTCTGGAATAAACAAAACTCTCCACCTTATTCTTAGCCCAGTAACTCCACAGTAACCAGCTGACATCACTGCTGTGTGACATATGTCTGTGTACACATAGACAACCAAAAAGAATAAATCTGACCGGAACCTACTCCAAGCTCTGTTTGAAAGTCTTTTTTTGTATTGTTTGCAGGGTGGAAGACTGGATAGCAGAATGAATTCTCCAGATGCTGAGGGGAAAAAAAAGCAATACTGATTACAGGTGTTTCAGCTGAGTGCTACTCTTCTTGTTAAACCTTTGCAGTGGTCAGCAAGACCAGGCAACCAACCATCCTCAGTTACAGAAAAAGAAGAAAAATAATTTGCAACACCTCAACTCCTTTTTACATACAGATCCTGAATCACTCAAGACATCTGAGTAATTTTTAAAAACTTTCATCTCATGAAACTAGTTTCTCATGAAAGTAAGGAATGACTTTATTGAGGATACTTTTACATGAGACATCCTCTTTTCAACTACAAGCACCCAAGCTCTTCTACCTGCCTGAGGTCCACCAAAGTCCTGCTGACTGAAATGAGCTCTACATGGCTTAAAGGATCAGCCGGAAAGGAAGTCCTTTCTCCTTTTCTTTATTGTGACTTTCCTAATATTTTCAACCTCTATTGCACTCAAGTTCTTAAGACAAGCTAGGAGATGTGTATCTATCTTCAGTGTGGTTTCTGGAATTCCAAACTTACTTTACTCTGACCTGCCATGTGAGCTATTGGAACTTGCTGCCAAGGGCAAAGATGAAATGTATCGTAAACACTGCATTCCCAGCAGCCTTCTGGATTTTCCAGACAGCATGCCAAACACAGCAGCTTGTGTAAACTGGCTTTGTACTGGATTCTAACTGAAATAAAGTCTTCAATTTCGAAACTCCCTGGAAAGTGGGATTGCAATACTTCTCCGAAATGCTACTTTCCAATACTTTTTAAAAGAAAAGCCAAGACCTTCATAAAAATCACAAAAGCCATCCTTATTTTCAGTAAGTCATTAGCCCATCATTTGCCAGAAAATCTAAAAATGTGGGTCCCAATTCTGCTAAAAAGGGGACCACAAATGTACTCAAGAAGTATTTCCTTTTTAGAAAATCTCCAAGAGTATGAATACGTTGAATACAATGCCTACTTTAATCTTCTACAATTTCTGATCATCCAGGCTGCAAACATAAGATTTCACCTCCTGGTGCAGTTGCAATGATTAGGTGACCCAGTTGGGATTCAGGAGAGCTAGTGTTACTTTTTCTCCTGATACATCCATTGGCTCTGAGCAAGTAATTTAGTTTTACACACAAGAGTATGTAAGCATTTGAATTTGGCATAACTGCTTCTGTTAGTACTCCTTTCCAACGTAATAATTTTTAAAATCCCCTTCATCAGCCATTTAAATCAGGAATGACCTAAACTTTTATGCTTTTCACCTGAAGTGTCTGAACATCTTTTTATATCCTACATGCTTACAGCTCTTCTCTTAGTTTTTGAAGCAATCCAGTGCCCCAAATCATAGCTGTGTTCAGGGCCCATGTGCTGGTTTGGCCCTCAACACATGCAAAACAACCTCCTTTCCACCTTCCTTGGGATGTGAGGGATTATTCTACTGCCCCTAGAGAAGTGTCTGATCTTTGCCTACTCCACATGTTCCAGGCTATCAACCATCAGGTGACGTGAAGTTGGTCCTTATCACTTTTGAAAATGTTCCAGACAGAATATTTAAGCATTTGATGGCTTTTGAAAGCAAGCCAATGACCTTGTAGCCTGTTAAAAGATCCCCAAGTGTAGCAACAAGAGAGCAGTGCAAAGTCATCCTGTGAAAGCATTGAGGCATTACTCAGTAGCATGTTAATGCTCTAATGGTCAAAAAGGAAAGAATCATGAATTTGAATTGACTTGGATTTAATTTGGGGATGAAAAAGAAAAATCACTGAAACTGCCTGAATGTCAGGGGTATTTTCCAGGAACTCAGAGACCTTGGTTCCAGTCCATTTTCCAGCATGTCCCTAATT
This sequence comes from Neopelma chrysocephalum, assembly GCF_003984885.1. NCBI lineage: Eukaryota > Metazoa > Chordata > Aves > Passeriformes > Pipridae > Neopelma > Neopelma chrysocephalum. The sequence goes on from NW_020897714.1 coordinate 26,062,259, forward strand.
AAATTAAATATTGTTACATCAAGAACTAAGACCACTTCAGAAATGCTAGACCATTTTGACTTCCTTCCACACACTTGTTTTGTTCTGTTTTCCAATATCTGAAGAAGATTTAGGACTTCCACGGACAGCAAAAATTTTTCTGCATTGAACACATGCTATAACTTCAGCAACTTTGAGTGTCTACTCAAAGAGTGGCTACTATGCACAGAACAGTTGAGGTAGGAAGTGGTCTATTGAGATCATCCAGTCAAACTCTGTTGCTCCAGCAGGATCACCTACAGCTGCTGACATGGCCTGGGGTCATGTTCAATTGGATTTTTATTATCTCCACTGATGAGAATCTGAATCCTCTCCAGGAAGCTTGTTTCAGTGTTTGACCACCCTCATGATAAAAACACATTTGTTTGTGTTCAGATTTCCCAGATTTCAGTTTCTGCTCCTCCCCTGTTGTCCTGCCAACGGGCACTCCAGAGGGGAGTCTGGATGCCTCATCTTCACTCCCTCACATCAGATATTTATAGGCACTAAAAAGAACCTCTCCTGAACCTCCTCATCTCCAGGCTACTGTTAGGTTAATGCTTGTTCTGCTGAGATAGCAGGGAAAAGCCTTTTTCTGGTCGTATTTCATTTTCTGAGAAGTTTGGGCACTCCTCTGAATCCTAGAAAAGCTTTTTAAATGTTTGATAAACAGGCTTAAAGAAAACGACCAACCTCAGTGGTATTTGTTAGTCTAGGAAACTCTCCAAGCACTTTTCTGGCACTTTGAATCTTGTTTTTGGTCAGCTCTTCTTTGAGACAAACCTGCAACTAAAATGGCATATGGAGTCTAATAAATCTCTTGTATGTGTGTATCCTTATTTATATACTCATGATCATCCTCACGGTAAAAGGCTCATAATTTCATTGAAAAAAAATATAATTACATTTTCTAAGTATTCCATGAAATAAACAAAAACTAAAAGATGTTTGCTATAAACATTTTACGTGTTTCTACACGGTTGAGAAATCAGAAACAGTAAGAAGTGCTGAAGGAAGGGTATTCTGTTTAATTTGAAGTATCAATATATGCTGGAGTGCTACACAACAGATGGCAGATAGCTAGAAATAAAGCAAAGAAATGTACTGTAGAGTTTTCTAAATTTATGGCAAAAATCAATCACAATGAGCACAGAATTTGATCCCACAGTTTAAAGAGGAATTGGTGCTGCCCCCACGTACAGTGTCATGGCCCAATGGATTGCCTCTTGCTAGATCCAGAACCATCAACATGCTGTCACTGACTTCATTTAGCTTTGGGATTGACTAATTTTGTTGAGAAGTCCAAAAGTGAAATAATTACAAAATATCATCTGCAACTGGTAAAAGAGAGAATATGAGAATTTGCTCAAAAAGTAAAAAAGGATTGCAATAGCTTTGTCCATACTGGGCACATTTGCTACTTGAAAGCTGGAAAATAAGTTCTTCAGCTATAGTAAATTGCCTTCCACTCTCAGTTATAGAATATAATTTCAAGGTAATTGGGCTGGAGCCCTGCTTCTGTTACCCACGTGTCTGATACTGGAGTCTCACCAATTTTGTTTACAGATGGACTGTAATTGCCTTGTCTGTAAGAGACGTGGTGTAGGCTCTACTATTGCCCACTGAGTCTGTAAAACACAGAGTTTAATGTTTTTACTCTTCAGGTTAATGAACACCTAGTTAAAGGCAAGGCTATATTTATTCCTCAGCAAATCTGCGCTTGAGTTCCATCACAATTATAACCTCGGCATCAGCGTGGGTGTAACTCATGAGAGACCTTCATTGTGTTGAGGGTGTAGTCTCTGGAAAGTGACATTGGAAAGGTTAAGTGACTAAGAACAGAGTGAATAGAAGGGCAGGTAGCAGAGATAAAGGGGATAATTGAGTGGCACTACATTTTACTTTTTTAACCAGCAGGAAAAACTACAAATGAAACAGCTGTGCTGTGAGATAAACACAAGCTGGTGAGCAGCAGAGAAGTAATAAAAATGGCCATGGATCAAAATATTTTGTTTTCATGAAAGAGAAGCCTTTTTTGTTTTATCCTGGTGTCAAGCCTCTTATGTAGAACATCTATGTATTAATTTCCAAACTTTTTTTTTTATTGAAAAGCCCCAAATATTCTAACAGCATCAAAAGAAAAAAATTGCAACATTACAATAATATATAATTTTGAAAAAGAAGTTCCAACTGAAATGTCAGCAAAATGACAGCTTTTAAACATGTTTCAACAACAAACGTAAAAGAAAATCAGTTCCAGTATACCCACTAGCTACAGAAGATAAACACACAAAAAAATACTGCCAATCAACTCTAGTCTGTCTTCATCTGTAAAGGATAATTATTAATACCAACTTGCCTAGAACAAGAATAAAGAAACTCAAAATATCTTAAGTTTTTCTACATTTTAGTAAGGTGGAAAAAGAGTACATAGAAGTGCCCTGGAGCTTTTTACTTACATTCTTACAACTGAGCTGAAAGTGTCGTTATGTGTGTTCTGCAGGAGGCAGTAATATGATTTGATGCTCAGTTATCTCTTCCTGTTATGTGCCCTGCTTGGTAGCTGTAGCTCACAAGAGCCTGTAGATTTGTTAAACTATGGTTCAGATTTTTAAACAGTTTTCCACATCTACCAGTCACAGAATTAGAATGAGGCATCTAAAAGCCTTTGAAATGTGTCCCGTATCCTTGTACACACTCATAGCCCAAGCTTGCATCCTAAGCAAGTGCTTCATTATGTCTAGATTACATTCAAATTTTGCCTATGATAAAGCCTCACTTTTATCAAAATAATACTGTAGTATTACTCAAAAATGCAAGCATTGAACTTGTACTTATTATATTTTAGAAACATCTCACATTGATCTAGAAAAAGTAGGGCAAAAAGGAGCCCTTTGTGCGTCACAGTCACAAGACATCTGTGTTTGCACAGATTTCTCCAGGGGTTTGTAGTCTGGAATCCAAGGTATTGGATTTCCAACTGTATTGCCTTCACCTCTCAGAAATCCTGTGTGCACAGAAGGGGGAGAAGGGTGGCTTACCTACTGAAAGCAAGAGAAAAGCACCCTGTCCTTCAAATAGGCTGTCAGCTTTTGGGTTTTGTCTCCAGGGCACAGGCAGAAGCAGTTGAGGGCTGTGTGAGTGTGGGGCCAGTGGGAAGAGCTCTGAAGGCTCAATCTCCTTCACATGGCTGAGCAACCTTGACCTTTGTAAATGCTAACTAATCAGGAAAACTTTCATAGGAATAATTTAAAATCTGTTCTGAAATAGAATTATAATTATAAAATTAAACAGGCAAAATGGAAAAGCACTGGTTTTCCCCTTCTCAGTGCCTCCTTCACAGCCTTCACTCCCTGGCAGCACTCAACACAATGCCTGAATACCTCTTCAAAACAAAGGGTTTCTCAATAAGGTCGTGGCCCAGTAGTAGCAGTGATCACCATCAAAGATGATGTTCATATAACAGATAAAAAAAGAGGTTACAGAGAAGCAAAAATGTGGTACAGTGTGTCCCCTGAAGTGAACAGAAGCAGTGTAGGGCCCCACCTGCCAGTGCTGTAGCCGGGGATGGAGCAGCAGCTTTTTTCATCCCTTTCCAAGATGCTTGATCCCATTCACCAAGACCTCACTGTGAGCTGGAGGTTAAAACATGTAGCAATGAGTAGGTTAACACATGTGCAAAGCTGCTAGAGAAGGAGAAAGTGTTGTTGGTCTTTTTCTGTATACAAGATCAAGTGTTTTGAAGTAAAACTGGGGGAAATTGGATTTCAGCCCAGGTGTCACAACCTTCTGGTTATCCTCTTCAGCAGAAGCAAAGGAGGAACCCATTTTGATGACATGGTTAGTAGTACAGTTGTGGTCTAATTCCTTCCACAGGCTGGGCTATACACACAATATATTTCTCTCCTGCACTTATATCTTTTCGGATGTTTCTTTATGCTCTGACTCCCCTGCTCCTCTTTTTCTTCATATTTTTATCATTCCATTTCTCTGCCTCCTTTCTCCATCCCTAGCTACCACTTACTAACTACTCTGTTGCTGTCCTCTGATCACACTTGCCTTTCCTCCAACATACCCAAGAAACTGTCTCCACTGACTGACTAATACAGGAGTGCCTCACTTACTGCTACTCATCACAGGAGCTATCAAAGTGTGAATATATACATATGTACAAGTCAAATGGGAAGAGCAATTTCTAGCCCACCAAGAAAACAATCTGAGTATTTTGTTTAATTATGGAAAAACATTCATTATTTCAGTCCTTGTTCTCAACAAGGCCGAGGTGTATGGCAAGGGATGGTGCTGTGAGAAAGTCCAGCATTAGGAAAAGATGAGGCCCATCCATAGTTATGACTTTAATTAAGCATAGCTCAAGTTGAGCATGTGTTTAAGGGCTTTCGTAGAATTTGGGACTGAGAGATGATGGCAGATGCACTAAATATGTGCTTTGGTAAAAACTCTTCGTAGAGATAAGATCCTCTTTAATTAAGTGCAGCTAATTAAAGTAAACAGCAGATTTCTGGCTGCGGAGTTTATCTCATTTGCTTCACTGAGATGAAAACAACCAAAGCCTTGTCATATTAAGCTGTACAATAATATACAGATCCCAGGTCAGATGCTCCAAAATTTTTCCAGAATTATTCATTTTTTGATCTCTGTGAGTAATTAATAGGGGCCAGGTTTGGAGGGAAAAGGGAGTATATTAGAGCGGAGGACAGGAAACAGGTACAATCTATTTCTTTGCAAGAAGAAAGGAAGAGAGTCAGCATTAAACAAAGAGGAAATCAATTCTGCTACAAAATCATTTGTGACACTTCCTTTTCCTGTGGGAAATGAAAAAGTGATAAATGCTGTAGTACTGGTAAAAACTGTTTCACCTGCTAAACCATATATCATTTCCTAGAGAATCAGACATTTTTATTAATCTGATGTTACAACAAAAAATTTTGGCAACATGTAGAAAGGGAGAATAAGAAATGTATTGGCAGAAAGAAGTAAGCATAGGGCTCCAAAACTAAATATATCCCTTCTTTCATCCCTGGAAACACTGAAGGTCAGGTTGAATGAGTAACTTAATCTAGTTGAAAATGTCCCCGCTCATTGCAGTGGGCTTGCACTATATGGCCTTTAAAGGTCCCTTCCAACCCAAACTATTCTAGAATTCTGGGATTGCTAATTTTTCAAATATTCCCAATATTAGGAGACATTCTAAATCCCTGTCAGGGCACTAGGGTATGGAAACAGGAGGTAAGGAGTAGTAAGACTATTAATGAATGGTGGTCCAGCACTTTTGGTGGTCTAACACTTTTTGGAAGAGCCTTCCTCATTTCAATGCCCTCCACTGCTACTCCATGGGCAACTGCTTGAGAACTGCTCTACAGCAGCAGCCAAAACCTGAGAAAGTTGTGAAGTAAAAGGAGAGCATAGGGGGCTTAAAAGATATTGCTGCCTGCTCTTCATTCCTTCCCACACTCCTTCCTGCACCCCATGGAACCTACATTCGTCCCTTGAGCAATTCACCCCTTGCCTCAGCCTTCAAATATTTCTCCAGAAAGGACTGAGATGGGGGACCTGGGCAGCCTGAGGAGGTTGTAAAGAGCAGGTGAAAAAAAGTATCAAGGAGAGAAACATGCCCTGAAACTGTTAGAGATGCTCACTTCAACCCTGACTTAAATGAATTAAGAACTCAGGGGCTTAACCCCTCTACCTCAGTTCCAAACATGTTAGATGTGAATAATAAATGCTCCTCAACCCTCTGAGATTTTGCACAACTAAATCCATGAAGGAACATAAAGTCTTGAGTTAATGGAGTGAAAGCATCATAAAAATGCCCTAAGGAAATGAATAATTCTGTTTACATTGGAGGAAGGAAGAACTCAAAGTACCTCACCAGGCAACAAACTAGAAAAAGTGAAAACTGAATTAGTATTGGGTCCAGTGATTGAATAAGCATTTTTTTTCTTCTTTAGGATTTCCCATGGAAACAAATCTTACTGCAAGGACTAAAACTGATAAAGCCTTGTTTCTTCTGAATTTATGTCTCTTTTTTGATTGACTTTTTAACTGAATTATAGCAACATTTTCTTTTATCTCCATATATAACTGGATTATGAAGCTGAGGTAACTTGTTTTCCCATCTCTTCCCCCTCAAACTGTCCTCCAGCAAAGTACGAACAAAAAATTCCATCTCTGTCCACTCAAGCATCTGAAGTATTAGGCTAAAGTAATCTATTTCCCCTACATTATCTCCCACTACCTGCATATACATGAGCAGTGACAGCCAAGAGAAAGGAAACTTATCCAGGACAATGTTACAAGTGTTTATAAGTAAATGTTTTTTATCCTCTACAGCCCATTCTTCAGCAAATCTAGCAGAACAGAATTCCTCTTGAAACTTCTATATCTGGAAACCAATTGAAATTCTCCACTGGATAAGGATATTTTTAGGAGGTGATATCACACCCTGGAAGTGTGATTTCCTAAGCTTTGTTTCCACCAAAATTAGCATTAAAATAGTGAATGATTACATAAGAAGGCATGATGTAATAATGCAAGTACACAAAGAAAAGAAAAAAAATACTAAATCAGGTTTTCTTTGGCTTTTGAATCTTAGAAGTTTCTGCAGCCATAATATTTAGTTAACGTAATGTTGAATACCTCTTTCTCTCTAAATATATATAGAATATATAATCATATATTATTTAACAAAACATAATTATATTTTTAAGTGTATACATATACATATGTATATATACATATACATATATGCAAGACAGTGCAGTCTATATATTTACACATATTCAGTTATAATCCATGGGATTATAATATTTGATTTTATTATTATTTATGCAGCTGGAATAATTGCTCTTCAAGCCTATTAATTCCCAGCTATGATCTATAGTATTTATCCAGGAAAAACTGCAGTGCAAAAAAAGAGGCTTAAGCTTTGCTGCTGTCGCCTGCTATAACAGAAATACTGTTAATTGCAAGCTGGGGATTCCACTATTAAGATTTCAATAATTGTCATATCACTCGGGAAGTAAGTAATAAATCTTCTTTGTAAAAGCAGCTTAAGTTACAATTGTTCATCTTTAAATATAGAAAAGATATTTGCATGGCAGGAAGTAGTGTGTTATTGCAGTCAAAAAGCCTTCTGCAGAAAGCTTTTCTTTTTTTTTTTGCCCGTGAAGAAAACACAAGAAGGTGACTATAATGATCAACACTCATTATTTGAGTGGTTTAGGTGCAAGCTGCACTGCTCAGACATTCACAAAGATAAAACCATCTTTGCTCCAGAGAATATACAGTTATCAGTCTTAAATGAAATGGATGAAAAGGCTCTGATGGATATTGGGCCAAGATGCATTAGCAGGAAAGGGCAGATCTGGGCTTGAATTCCATGCAGCCATCAGAACACACAGCGGCTATTTAAAATTGTAAAAGAATAACAGGTAAAAAGTAGGATTTTTAACTACTTACTAACCTCAACTGTCTTCTTTTCCACTTAGCGGTCTGTTGATTTTTATTTCTCACATTGAAATAGTCAAAGGAAATGCTGTTTCCAAATATTTGAAACAAAAGCCAAGCAAAAAAATTGATAAAATCACAAAACTGCCAGGGGATTTTACTTGTAGGATCCCATGCACCACTGAAGTCCTGTTCAAGTTAATTTTTGTGGGCTTGACACACATAAGCTTCACTTTCCTCCATGTGAATTTTCTCTATAGTGATATGAGTGAACTTATTCATTATTCACTTATTAACTCATCAATCCTTTTCTATCTGTGAAATATTTGTAGTCCTTTCAGGGGTCAGAGGTAGGGAAGAGGAGAAAGACTAATAAAACCCATGTAATGAGCCAAATTTCTGCAGGCTACTTACTGAACGCAATGCAGAATTTGTCTTGATGACCTGAAATGACTTCTAATATTTCCCATAAGAGGGTAAATTCCAAATTTTAAATTTTATTTTAATCCTAGGACACTATGGAAAAAATATAAGTCAGAACAGTGTTTACCATTGTAAATGACAACTTTTACAACCTTACCGTGGATCAGTGAATATTAAAGTATTAATTTTTTTTCTTAATTTGTGATAGATATATTGTTCTATTTTTATGAGGTACATTCACATGAATATAAAATAAGGTTATGTAGTTGAAGTGACAAGACTAATAAGTTTTATGAGACATTTACTCCAGCACAGTGTAATTCTGGTTGCACTGTGGATTCTGGGGACAAAAACAAACCTGTAAAACAGACTAGTTCCAAACTGGGAGGATAAGCAGGTGTCTCAAAATCTCTGCCATCCCTCTTTCCATTTGTACTTCTAAGAGAGAAAGGCTGACAAACTTCTTCAGTACAGTTTCTTACAGCCTTAATCCAGTATAGACATCTTTAGTTTTAGGGTCCAGTTAAACTCATCTTTTCAAATAACTAAATATGTAATGGGATTCAGGCTTGCCTTTAAAGTAAAACATATGTTTGTTTTGTTCAAATGTATTGTCTAAAAAGTCTGTAATTTCATAGGAAAATATGACTTTTATTCGTTCAACAGAAATTAGAGTAAGACACTGAAGACCAGATCCAGAGAGGCATTTAGGCACAACAAATAAGCAACAGATTAGAACAGAATAGAATAGAATAGCGTAGAATAGAACAGAATAGAATGAGCTGAGCACCTGTAACTTTTCATGGGTCTAGGCCTTTATAGTCTAGGTCAATATCTTCCCCAAAATAAAATTCACCCAACATGAGTATCTAAAACCATTGTTAAATCAATATTTGGGGGATATTTGTTATGCATTTTAAGATTCCATGCAGGTAAAAGTACAAGCTGATAAGGCTGAATGTTTAACTCATCCATTTTTACATTTTTTTACTGTTTGCTTCTAAGCACAATGGAAAAGTATATTTAACAAATCAGACCCATCCATCTTTCATTACTATGTTTAAAGCTTTTTCTTGCAGGATAAAGAGTTAAAATGAGTTTCTGGTTGCCTTTTTTCATTACCTTCTTATTAAAAATCACCATCATGTGTACAGTTATTTATACATGTCTGTCTTTCCTGCAACAGAAATACTACTCAAGAACATATTGTCCCTGAGAAAGAAGAAAAAGAAAATAAAAATTCTGCAGATTAATACACGGCAGCATTTCTGATGCTGAAGCTAAAGGGATGCTGTTCAGTTGATTAGGCCACAAAATTGATTTACCTTTAAAGATGTTTCATATTATAGCTCTTTACTTCCAGACTCCTAAACGTGGTTCTTTTGAAAATCAGTCTTCACTGACAAATGTTTATGACAAAGTAATAACAAATGGGGCAGGGAATGATTCCAAGGGGTGTGCTTGCTGCTGGCTTCTCAGAACACCCAAAGGCACTCTTAAGACCTGCTTCACTGTCTTTGCTGACAGTAAACATGCAGCCCAACTCCCTACTGCAGCCTGAAAAGCACCTTCCAGAGCACTCAGGACCCGTATTTAAAGCCATGATTGTTGGCTCAGTGCAGCTTGTGGAGACATAAAATCTTGCCAAGCATTCCTGGTTGGGCCATTAATGAGGTACCCATTTGTGTGGGAAGTTACTGGAGGTTCCTGAGACCTCTTTTTAAAAATACAGTAGATTTAACCAAGCAATTTATGAGGACCAATAAGAGCAGAAAAGTTATTCAAAGGCATGAATGACAACTGTATATCTCATTCCCATTTACTTTCTGTAGAAATGAGGCATGTAAATGACATCTGAGGCTCTGAAAAGCTCCACCTGTTAATTTTAAAGTGCAAGATGGTAGCATGTTGTAATAAATTAGAAAGCATGTCATTCTGAACAAAAGACATCTTTGGACTATGAATCTGCTGCAGGCTCATCAAGGAGAAATGTCATTGGAAATGCATTCATTAAGTTACTGCATATTTTAATTCCTTTGTAGTGTAAAAGCTGTGGCTTCTGCTGATTGTTAAAAAATTAAGAAATACATCCCCTGAAACCACAGAAAAAAAAAACATTAGACAGGACACTTCATGTACATAAGGCATAAAGGGGCACAATTCCAGCTTCTAGCTAAGATATCTGGGCATTTTAAAGAGTTTCTACGAAAGCCTATTGTATTTTAGGAGAAAGCAAAGATTTTCCCCATGATCACAGGCTTCCTTACCTTATCTCTTTATCCCCATAAAGCAGGGATGACTTACACTAACCACCGTAAAGCTATCTGGGAGGGTTGGCATATTACATCAAAATGTGGTCTCTCTGCATAATCCGATATGTTCTGCAAGAATTTCAGGACAGCATGATTAATTGGGCCCACCTGCTGTAAGAACTGGAATATAGGTACTCATGGAAACCTTGATGGAAACCTTGGTGGAAGCTAAAATGGCAGCTGGGATCTGGTTCTTCTTGACGCTTACAAACCTGTACTTTCCTCGTTTTAAAAATTAAAGCAGTTGTAAAAATTGAAGTTCTATACACAGTAATATTGAAGGCAAAAATTAAGCTCCAGAGAATAATAGAGCTGAGAGTAAAGTCTGAAACATGACTCAACTCAAAGGTGTTGTGCTTAGTTTTCAGGATATTACATGTCAGAAGAATTAGTGTGACATTAGACAGATATGATTTAATTTTCTTTGGCTCCAGTGTAGTTACTTTTGTGCTGAATTTTCTAGCTGTTGTGTTAAATCAAACTGCTGAGGCCATGTTTTTTAAGCCCTGCACAAAAACATGGCCTTGAAAAGATATGGCATGTGTGCCTTCCCATCTGCTCTTGCATTTCTGCTGGCAGTAAGAAAAATGCAGATTTTGCACAAAACCTGGGGATATGCTTCTTTCTGGTGGAGTTCTTTATGCTGTTTTGAGAGACTTACAAGTGATCAAATGGTCAGTAGTGCAGAACTCGTAAAGAACTTCATAAATTAGTGACACTATAGAAAAATGTTTTGTAGGAGTGTAGATACACGTTATGCCACAAATATAAGGCAATGACCCCAGGGAAAGAATAACCTGAACCATGGTTACGAGCTACCAGAATCAGAACTGACATATAATTTACCAAAACCCCAGAAACAGCTGAGACCATCAATTCATTATGGAGCAGCTGTCAACAAGTCAAAAAAAAAAAAAAGTTTGATACAATTTGGAAAGGTAGTGAGAACAAGACAAAGGGCATTATTTTGTTGCTGTTAAAACCTTTGTTTACCCACATCTTGAGTCATGTGACCAGTTCTGATCCCTGTAACTCAAGAGGGATGTAGTAGATTTAGAGAAGGTACAGAGGAGAGAAGCTAAGATGATCATGGTGATGGAGAAGCTACTTTATGGGAAGACACTAAAATTTGGAGAAGAACAGGATGAGGGAAGGTGAGATAAAGATTTCCAAGATAATTAAAGCAGTGGATAAAGTGAATGAAGAACTGTTATTCACCGTATCACAATATAGGAACTAAAGGATACACATCAAAACTATTCAGAAATCAGTTTAAAATTGATAAAAGAAGGTGATTAACACAAAGGGTAGTCAACCTCTGGAATACATCATCAAAGAAATTTGTGGATTTAATAAGTGTATGAGTAGGTTACAAAATGGTTAGACAGAGTCATTGACAACATATCTCTGAGCAGATATTTTAAACAACCCTAGCACCATAATCTTGGATGGGTGGAGTATAAGGGGAACATACTGAAGAAAGCACCAAGACTGACATACACTCTCTAAACAACATCTCCTAGTGCCACTGAAACACAACACTAAACTTGATGGACCATGAGTCTGAGCTAGTAGGACATTTCTCACATCCTTAGAGACCCCTGGTGGCCTAGTGGTTAGCATGCAGGACTTTCACTGCTGCGACCACGGGTTCAAATCCCGGTCTCCTGGCCTGATGGAGGTCGTTAGCCCTGTGTGGTCATCCATCTATGAGAAGGACACTCTAAACAAACCTACGTCCTGAGGACCTCACTGCCATTGTCCAAGCTTGCTTGGCCCCGGCAGATGAACCTTAGGATTAAAGGGTGGGCTCAGTTCAGCGCAGGCTGTGTCTCACCTAAAAAATCCATTGCGCAGGCTGGAAAGGTAAAAGACCTTTCCCCAAATCTTCGTTCGCGAAGATGGGCCATTATTATTATTAGAGTTTTGTATATGGAACTTCTGAGTAATAATATAAAATGGTGGAATTGTTTAGGTTGGTAAATACCTCTAAGATCATTGAGTTCAACCATTAGTTTAACTTTGCCAAGTCCACCACTAATCCATGTCACTATGTGCCACATCTACATGTCTTTTAAATACCTTCGAGGCTGGTGACTCAACCACCTCCCCAGGCAGCCTGTTCCAGTGCTTGATAATCTCTACAGTGAAGAAACTGAGAAGGACTACTTATGTGCAGTCACAGCATAAAGATTGCAGGTTAGAGTAGGAATATTTTCTGGGTGGTTAGTTACTGTAGTCTTATTGTGAGGTATCGCTGTGCCTTACAGGAACTTACTGATTAAAAACTTATTTGGGGTTTTTGGAATGCATGCAGAAATGCCACACAACATATCTGGAGGAGAGAGGACACACACACTAAAGGCTCCAGTGAGAATGTGGCAGGCAAGCTGTTAGGTTCAAGCATCCCAGCTCCAGCAGATAGCAATCACTCTCCTAACAAAGTCAGCAGGCTGCAGATCAAAAGAACTATAATGTGTTTTAAAGCACTTCTGATGAAGAGACAGAAGGTCAACTACCACAATTGATGCCAGGCTGACAGGCAGAGTTTGTGAAGGGAGCCTAAGGATATTCTTGGATCCAGGAAACATTAAGACTTAGGAAAAAGAATACACACCTCTTGTGTTTACTAATTTGGTGATACATTTTTCTTGAAAACATTTTATTCTAAGAAAATATTATATGGCTTTTTAGAAGAGAGCTTGATAACTGTATGAGTTACTGTTAGTGCCCCACATGGACAATGTAAGGTACTTCTGTTTGCTGAGAAACTCACACCATGTACTGGGGACTGAAGATGAAATTTGAGGATAGGAAATGAAGCTGGTCCCATGCAGAAGATGGTGGTGAGAAGCCAGACATAGTAGGATGGGGAAGGTTGCACTCTTCTTGAATTGAAGGTGACTAAGAGTGTTTTCAGCTGGCACAGCTGACAGGGAGGCTTTGAATATAAGGCCTGTTGTGTGCTGCTAATTAATTATCTTTGCCCTCAACTCTGACTGTTAAAATGATCTCTCTGTGCTAGAAAGAGGTTCTGCCCATGAGGACTGCAAACATTACAGGTATGGCAGCAGGAGAGAAGAAGGCATAGACACTCATTTTATACATGGAGAACGCAAAAGTGGGATGATAAAAGATTTGTCTAAAATAGCACAGGTCTCTCAGTCTAGGGACTGAACCTTAGATTTCTGAATCCTTATTTGGACCCTCAAGCCCAGGACCTCTTTTCCATTTACAGTAATACTGTCATATTAGGCAGGCACATACCCAGGTGGACAAGGTAATATGTTGCATTAGAATGACTCCATATAACAAATCAGGTGCAAGTCAGCATCTGGCATAATAATCTTCTTGCTTTCCTCTCCTTCTACTCCTTTTCCTTTTTCCCTAGCTGGTGGTTTCTTCCTTTTCTGGAAAAGCTTCATCATTCTATCTCTAATGATTAGCTGACAGAGCAGCTATATCAGGAGCTTGCTAGCGCTGTAATAGAATATCTTTTTACAGAAAAAGATTTCAATAAACTACCATCTTTCCGTGCCTTGCTCAGCTGTCACACATATGCAGCTCTTCTGCGTTACCAGAAGAACTAATCAAAAAAGTAAAAGAAAAATATCCACCAATGTTCATTTATAGTTTTAATGAAATTCACTTCAGTAATGTTTGTGCCTTTGTATGTGTTTGGAAAGCAGGGGAAAAAAGGTGAAACCGACTGACAGAAAATTTATCTTCAAAGCAGGGCAATTAGATATAATCTACCAGGTAGATGGATAGGACACCCAGAAACTCAAATCAGCCTTCTCTCAACAGTTGTGTCAGTCATCCCTGTGGTAATTATCCATATAGTTTCCCTTCAGATTTTTCATGTTTTCTTCATATACATACAACAATACTCACATTTAGTCCATATAGGCAATAGAGGAGAATTTTTGGGGAAAAATCCCAAAGCTCTAGGCCCCACCAAGTGTCCCCATCACATTCAGAATGAGATGATGGAGGCAAAAGAGCATCTTGAAGAGTCAGAAAACACAAAATGTCGACTTCAATGACCAATTACAACACAGTTTGTATTTAAAGCACTTCTGTTAATCTTGAAAGATAAAAATTCAAAAATGCGCTCATCAAAAAATGAGTGTGAGGAAGCTACAGTTTGCTCATGGATATTTCATGACCTAAGAAAAATGCCAAACACATCAGATAAATTGTTTGCTGTGAATTATTCACTTGGGTCTAAATTGCTACTCTTTCAAGCAAAGACAATGAAAACCTATGACTCCTTGTCATCAGATTTGCTCTTTGGAAACTGCATCACATTCACTGTTCTTAGCAAAACAGGCTTTGTGTGACACTTAACAATATAACAGTAACAAAAGGGTTTTGTTACCTTTTCCTCCTGATTTTAAATTAGCTTCCTCTACATTCCTATTCTAACTCTACCCTTCACATGCAGATCCTGATTCAGCAGAAGATTTCAATTTCTTGCCTGTACTTAAGCAAGGCTGAAGAAAGGTCTTGAAATAACAGGAGAAAGAATGGTGAAGAGCACGCTTCTTTCCCCTGCTGAACTGGCACATTAACACGTTTTCTAGCTGGTCTGAACTTTACATTCCAAAGGCAAATATCTTTGTCAGTTAACCTAAGCACAGCCGAGGCCTGACAAAGGCCCTGTTATTGCTGCCCTTTAAGCTGCAGCAGCCTGTGAACCCACTAGGAGGGACTTGTGAGTCCTTTCTCCTCGCATAAAAATATTGGGCATTGCATAAAGAAATGGTTGAGTAAGTAGCCTTCGGAAAAAATATCATAGGCAAGCAAAACAAAGTACTAGAGAAAATGCCCTTGCTACTCGAAAAAAGGTGTAGAGAATCAGTTAAAAAATAATTATATTAAATGACTACAATATATTCACTCGAGAAACTTAGATACAAAATTTGAATCTTCTTCTCTGCTTGACCCATCCAGAAACAAATGACTTAATGTTTTCAGTTTAAGAAGTCTGGCTTCCTCTCCTGCCTGTTATATATGAATATATCCACACAAGGCAGTATTTTTCCCCTCCCAGCTCTCTCTATTATGATGAATAATGAACTTATATTTCATTGCCATATCCTTGACAATCTCCTTCAGCATTTTTGAAAAGGGTTATTCAGTTGCAGAGTGCTTAGAGTAGTACTTATATTTTTGTTTTGTCCTGCTTCAGTCAGTTGTCTTGAGATAGATGATTCAAACATAAAGCAGGTACCATAAAAGTACGGATGATGCACCATAAATCTGCACACCTAACTGTGATTAATAGAGATAGGTGTTTTAGACAGTGATTGTACAAGGGATGCTGGTGAAGAGGAAGAGAAAGAGATCCAAAAACCATAGTGGAGAATAAATTGTCCTGACAAAAGGGGCAATATATATATATATATATATATATATATATAAATGTTAACTATCTGCATAAGATAAATGGTGGGTCAACAGTAGAGAATGTCATTTGCCATAGCGAAAAACAGAACAGTCCTTTCTTACCAGGGAGCAAGAGCACAGTGTCTTTGGCTGAAATAAAAGTACATAAAGTACCTGAAAGCATTACTTTTCTTGGACTGTTCCCCCAAATAAGTACCTTACTTTTCCCAGCCCTCTATCTCCTGACAGGAAGGTGGAAGGAGTAACAACACTTATGCAACAAGAGTGCTCTCTTCAAAATAAATTATCAGAGAGAAGTCTCCGGATGCATCAAGAAGTAACTAGGGTAATATCCTGCTTATGGAATCTTCTCAGGCTCTTTTATCCCAAGTTGCATGAAAGACTACCATTCGTACATGGGCCTTTGGTTCTGGTCATACAGCCTGAGTCTGCAACTGCTGGAGTCAATGGGAAAGTTCTCACTAGGGACATTGAGGAAGAATCCCACGGAGGGACTGTCCTTTAGCTAACTTGTCTTTCCTCAGCTCAGCGCTGGCCCTGCAAGACATCGTCATCTCAGGTGTGGGTGGTGACCTCTGTGACAGCTGATTCTCTAACACATAAATATGGAGACTGAAAACCTTTGCTGGATCACTCTAAAATATCAGATGCAACAAATTCTGCTGCTGAACTAATGATCCAGTATAAAGGAACTTTTCTTATCTAAGTAAAAAGGATTACTATTTTAAAAAACCCTGAGGTATATCGTGTCATAAGCAAATCAGCAAGCATGTAAGTTTATGTTCTGTTTGAGAAATTCAGCCCAAGATAAAACTAAATGTCATGATTACTTCAAGTTTAAGAAAAAAGTGACTTAGGGTGGTTTTTAAAGGTCTGAAGAAGGGGTTGGAATGACTGACCTCCACATGCAATGAAAAGAGTTCTGGACTATTTTAATGATGTTCTGCACAAAGGAAAGTGAAACCGTTCCTGCCTCTCACATGTCCTCTCACGTATATCCATACAATGAAAAAAGGGAGAGCTATCACCCTCCAAGAGCACCAAAATATCCTTTCAGAAACTTACTAAATAGCACTTTAGCAAAGCACATAATGGTGACTTAGAAAAGCTACCATGAAAATAGATAACCTTTCAAATCCATTTATCAAAGTAGTTACATTTCTCATTTCAAGACAAGTGGCAGATAACAAATATAGATAAAAGGAAGCCTGTCAATAAATAAAATATTGTATTAAATGAAAAATTGATTCACAAAATAGCATTATATATTTTATAGCCTCTTCACGGTTCCTCTTATTTATAAAATGAGTTTTGTTTTCTATGTTGAACTATAACAGCTATCATATCACATACCTATGACCCTTGGTGAAAAAAATCTCCACAAAGATCTATAGTGACTAGAAGTGGTTCCAATCACATTCCAGAAGTGAGACATGAATTCTTTCAGATTCCGAGGGCATCTAAAATGAGATTTCAGTTTGGAAGTGCAAACAAATGCTTTAGTTAAGCAAATCCATGCTAGAAACCAGATTCAGTAAATGATTCCAGCCATTCAGCTGAGCACAGACAGACATTTCAGATTTCTTTTTCTGAAGTTCAAGAGAGAATACTGCACCTTCCCATCAGGCAAGAGGCATTCCCAGAGCTTCAGGTCATGCAGCTGGGAAAAACCACAGCTCTGGGCTTTGGGTGCAGATTGTGCCACTCAGCAGGACAATGTTACATGTCAGTTCTGACTAGTAACCAGCTCCTTTGCAGCAACACAGTGCCTCTATTTCTTCTCCATTTTATGATCTCAGCCCATGACCTCACAGGTGGTCTCCTTCACAGCTGCCCTTGATAAGGATATCAGGAGAAAATGTCAAAGACAAGTCCTGTCAATATGGGAGGCAAACCCTTGCTGTGGGGAGCAGTGAAGGAGAAGTCAGATGGACGAGGCTCATGCTCAGTGGCTGAGACTTGACAGATGTGTAGATGTAGCCAACACTGCTGCTCTTGGGACAAAAAAAATGCTGCTGGTGATAACCCTTTACATTCAGCCTGTGTGTCAATCCTTTGCAATCCACAAGGAGTGACAGTGACAACACAAGGTGTTATTTTCATCTTCCTCAGCTAGTTTTAGCCAATCTGCTCCCTTCATGCACTACAGTTTTCTCTTTGAACCTGACAGAAAATATGGATTTTCTAGAGAGTTGAAGTCTGCCTTTTAACAAAAATTTGCTCATTATTGCAGATTTCATAATGTACCTTGTCACCGCTGGCTATTTGATCCCTTCCATTCCTACAGTACAAACTGAAATATCGCCTTGAAACTGTGCAAACTGAAGGAGGGATGCTGCATCCCCTAATACCTTGGGGATGCTAGACTGTCAAATTTGCACACAGTTTATTTGATAACCTATCATTATTTTAATAGACTTTAAAATGTCAAATGTCACCTGTTCACTTAATTTTTCAGGATAATTCACTTCTTGAACATGAGTATATTACAGGGAAAATTTTAAATGTTCCACCTGTTCAAAAGCTTATGCCTGAAGTTTTGTTAGAGTTTGTTTGTAATGCATGTAGTGAAAACCTAGCTTCTGTTCTGGAAACAAGAAATATGAAAACTGCATGAAAATTCTATAGCTTGTCAGACCTGAATGCAAATGCATAATTTCTACAGATCTTGGCACTTTCTCCTGCATTTGAAAGTTCAATAAGGAAAATATGTTTCAGACACAGTTCACATAGAAAATAGTAATAAAACAAAGCAAGGAAACAGGAGAAAATATGCACGTATTTGTGAAGTAAATGACAGTTTACTTCCTGGAATGCCATGAGAAAAACAGGGAAAGAAATCATAATCCTTTGGGGTTAGTGACTCAGTTCTTGTGCTAGCAAAATGCTGCATAAAGTCATGCTGATTTGTCTGTGATCTCTGCAGAGGTTTGCAAGTTTGAAAAGGTATGGCACTGAGAGATTAAACCTTCTTTTATTCCCCTCTTCTGTATCATTCCTGAACAAGACACCACTGTATGTTTGGGAGTCAATGATCCACATGATAGGTAACCTGCATAGGAACAAGTCTGTGCTGTGCTGTGCTGTCCTTCACATCCAGAATGTCCTCTGGCCTGTGTGGTACCACAAAGCATCCTTGCCCACAGGATAACCTCCAGATCACAGAATCAAACAGTAGTTTCAAAAGGACCTTACAGATCGTTTAATTGCCCTCCCGCCATGGGCAGGTGCACCTTCCACTAGCTCAGACTGCTAAGAGTCCCATCTTGAATACTTCCTTGAATACTTCTAGGGATGGGGCATCCATGAGTTCTCTGAGCAACCCATGCTGGTGCCTCACCACTCTCCTGGTGATGAATTTCTAGCTAATATCTAATCTAAACCTGCCCTCTTTCAGTTTAAAGCCAATGCATGTCCTTATAAAAGTCCCTCTCCAGCTCTCTTGCAGCCCTCTTTAGGTACTGGAAGGTGCTCTAAGGTCTCCCTGGAGCCTTCTCTTCTCCAGGCTGAACAACCCCAACTCTCTCAGCCTGTCTTCATGGGAGAGGAGTTCCAGCCCCCTGATCATCTCTGTTGTCCTCCTTTCATTGCAACTGAGGAGGCTGCAGACAGATCCCACATGGTGCTAGCACTGGCACCACCTGCCTTCCTGGCCTTGCCTTTATCTAAAAGTGCAGTAAGAAGCTCTCATGAGATCATCCTGTAGGAACAGAGGGTTTTGTTCTTATAAGGAAATTATATATTAGTTTGAATGACCAAAAGGGAGAGCTTCTCTCTCTTCTGTTCTGCCCTGTGGCAGTGCTGTGGGAAAATCTATCCAGGCTCCATCAGATGAACTTTCTGTGTCCAGAATCTGAAGGGACATAAGATTTACTATGTTCTTCTTATTATTTTATCTTATTAAAGCAGTTCTCTTATTAAGCAATTTGTTTTTCTTATTGAGGTTCAGACAGGATCCTGCACCATCCCTCTCTTCCCTCACCTCCCCACCCGCATGCAGAACAGCTTCCAGATGAATTCAGTCTAATACCATCTCATTTAAAAAGGTAAAAAATCACCATGCCACTCCCCAAATATATCTCCAAGCATTTCTCCCTGTGATGACTCCTCCAAAATTAACACTCTAAGATTGCATTAAGGACAGGAGCATGAGCTAACTGCCGCCTCCATCCACTCTGACAGAAAGGCAATGCTGAATCCGTCTATTTGAAGAAGGCACAGGCAGTTTACTGACAGGATAACAGAGTAAAGCTTCCATTTGCATCCCATTACAGGTGCTGTGCTGACATCTATAAATTAACTCTTTCTGTTTCCTTCAATTGGAATCGCTCCATTAAGGACAGCAGTAAAAAATATACGACTCCCAAATAAAGTGCCCTGAATTATTTTAGATACATAATGAATCCTGGACAGGGAACAATATGTTTTATATGATGTTCACTAGTAAAATAAGCAAACATTTCAAAACATCAGTGGAGATTAAATCCAGTTCTTCGCTTCTTAGAAAGTGGATCTCAGTAACACCAAACACAACTGCTGGG
Organism: Neopelma chrysocephalum; assembly: GCF_003984885.1. Lineage (NCBI taxonomy): Eukaryota > Metazoa > Chordata > Aves > Passeriformes > Pipridae > Neopelma > Neopelma chrysocephalum. The sequence continues at coordinate 26,082,432 of NW_020897714.1, forward strand.
ATACCTACGACAGACAGCAAGGCTAAAGCTGAGTTTAACCTTTACCTGTATCCAATTCTTTTTCTCAGAGCAGCTGTGAATGGTGATTTTAATTAAGGCTGCCTGTTCATTATCCCAATTCTTCTTAATTTTGCTAAATTTTAGCCCCTGGTTAATAATTGCAAAGAGGACAATAATTATTCTAGTACATCCTGATTTAGAAGTGCTTGACCTTGCATTTTTAATTTACTTTCATTGACAATGATCTTGAACAGGTAAAGCCTACTTATGATGGTCAAAACTCCGCACAGACACTGTATACTTCAATTACATCATTGCCTGATTCAGAAAGCCTTGACAGAATATGTTTGATATTACTAGCCTAAGGCTATAAAAGTAGATAATATCAAAATTGCCAATGGATTACAGAAGTTTCTTGCCTCCTATCTCATGATTCATTCACTAATATTTTTTACTAAATAGAGTTTTAATTCAGATTCTATTATTTTTATATTCTATAATACTGAATTGAAACACTAGTTACTATTTTGATGTCAGATGATTACAGAGTAAAATTCCCCTAACTGTAAGCAAATGGACCAGTTACTTGCTGATGACAGTGTAGAATATCACACAGAACTTTTAGTTCAGCTCTAAAACTGCAGTTTACTAAGGTGATACTTCAAATACCATGGCTGATTCATCAACCACACAAGGTGCAATAACAGAAAATTAAAATTTAATATTTTAAAGCAGTAGTTAGGTACAACAGTGATAGGCTCCAGAGAAAAGGAAAAAAAATTGTTTACTGTTCCGCAGAGTACATTCCCACACTTTCTCCTATTTTCTCTCGCTACTTGCATAGAAAACCTTATTTCCTTTTCAGATGTTCAGATTATGATGCACTGAGATTTTATATCATTATCCAGTCTGGTGGATCTATTTACCAGAAATCCCTTCCAAATACAGGAAGGCTTCTCTACCAATTTTAGTATCTGCAATACAGACAGGAAACATTAACACCAAGCTAAAAAAAAATCAGTAATGTCAACGTGTTGAAGCAGAACTGCTTACATTAAAATCATTACAAAGAGAAAATGGTGTATGCACTGACATTAAACATTCTAATGCCACATCCGTTCTTCTAGGAGAAAAAGCTACATATAGTGATCATTTTTCAGAAGTAGGTGGACACTTAAAAGCAAGACTGTTTTTCTATTAGCATTAGTAGCCAAAAAGATTCTAGATGGAAAGGTGGAGCAGCATCTGGGAATTTGGTGGAGCTGATCTGCTGAGATACAAGTCATGCCCATTCATTTCTCAGGTAACGTGGTTATTTACATGTCTGTTCTGGTGATTACGAATTATTTATGCTTCACCCATAGTTTCATATAGCAATTGTTAAGTAAGCAGACATTTATGAAACGTTTAGATACACAGAATAGGAACATGACTAATGCTCAAAGGAAAAACAGGTTTGAGGACATCAGATTGATTTTGCATCCACTGAAATAGGATTACACCATATAGAAATCTGCATGCAGATTCAGCATGCAGAAATACGTACAAACACATATCTGCATAATCTACATGTACATGCATGCGGGCATGCTTCATAATTACCTGCAAAGAGATAAGACAGGCATCCTTCATAATTACCTACAAAGGGATAAGACATATAATTACTGTGATGTCTTAATTTGATCTGACAAGCAACAGAGATAACCTTTGAGTGTGCTGGCACTGATGTATGATGAATACATACATCACAATAAGAGTACACACACGCTTACATAGACCTAGAAGATCATTCCTCCCTTATAACATTAGGTCAGGATAGCTTCTGTTTTGTGTCCAACACTCGTAGATCAAGTTGACCTAAATTCATGAAAAACTTATCCATAGATCTCAAAGCACCGTATAAAGATGGCTGGGTATTTTATTTCAACTTGAAGATGTGTAGAGGATATGCCTAAACTCATGGAGGGGTCTTCAAGTCTTTAACCTCACTCCACTAATCATGCAATCCTTCAGGCAACAACCCTAACTGAGAAAAAAAATCATAGAATCATAAAATTATTTATGTTGAAAAAGACGTCTAAGATCATCCAGTCCAACCATTAACCTAACACTGCAAAGTCCTACTACTTACCCATGTTTTTAAGTGCCATATCTACAAGTCTTTTACACACCTCCAGGGATGGTTATTCCACTACTTCCCTGGGAACTTCCCTGTTTCAGTGCTTGTCAACCCTTTCAGTGAAGAAATTTTTCCTAAAATTCAATCTAATCCCCTCTTGGCACAACTTGAGCTCATTTGCTCTTCTCCTATTGCTTGTTTACTTAGGAGAAAACACTGACATCCACCTGGCTGCAACCTGCTTTTGGGCAGTTGTAGGGAAGTGATAAGGTCTTCTCAAGCCTCCTTTTCTCCAAGCTAAATGACCTCAGGTCCCTCAGCTGCTCCTCATCAGACTTGTGCTCCAGACCCTTCATCATCTTTGTTGCCCTCCTCTGGACATGTTCCAGCATCTCAATGTCTTTCTTGTAGTGAGGCCCCAAAACTGGAAACAGGATTCGAGGTGCGGCCTCACCAGAGCTGAGTATAGGGAGATAATCACTGCCCTGGTCCTACTGGACACACTGTTCCTGATACAGGTCGGGATGCCGTTGGCATGGTCCCGGGCTCCGATTTAGTTTCTCTTTGTGTTGCACTGTCTTAAACCTGAGTAGTTTAAATCTGTGCTCATCCCTTTCCCGACTGCCAAACCTAAGTGAACTCTGTACGCAGGAGACTCAGTTCAGGAAGAAACCACTAGAGGTCAGGCGGGATATAATCATGGCCACAAAGAGAAGGGAGATTTTTCTGAGCATGCCATTAGCAAGAGAAATGAGTAACTCTGTGTCACACAGAGTGAGACTTAAATAAAAAGATTTAAATATTGGCTACTTTTCATGTCAGAAAGCAAAACTGTGCTCTTGAAAATTGATATATTCAAGACATATCACATGTACTGGTATGAAGGTATCAGTGAGGAAATAGTTTTATAGTTCTATAGAAAACAGGTGTGCAGCTAAATATAGGCATTTTATATAAGTAGAAGTTAGTCACAGTAAACACAGTGGATCATTAAACACCCACCAAGTCTTCAAATCTACCTGAAGTTTACTTTTTTATTGGATCTTCAAACTGCCACCTGAAACAGGTTTTCCACATTGCTTTCTTTACACAAAGGTGTGCCTGGGGAAGATAAGAGGTAGAAAAATACTATAATACTTTCTTCTTCTTTTTCTTCTCTGACTGAGAAATGCAGTCCCAGTCTTAGAATACATGCACAATATCATACTGAAATGTGCAAAATCGCTCAGCAGCTACTTCCTTGAATCTCCCCCTCAGTTGTCATTGTTCTGGTGAGCTCCTCAGGGACATCTATTCCTTCAGTGGAACTGGACAAGTTAAGCTCAGTAGGTGCATTGTTGACCACTCTTGTCACAAAACCAGTAGCACCAGTCAGTGGGAGAGCCGACCTGCACTGCCAGGGCCTCCTTTGCCTCACAGGTTTTCCTGGCCACAAAAGTGGTACTTCTGATCAAAATACCCCTCCAATACACATGCTCATATTCCCCTTCATCCCATATTGGGTTGTAAGCTCAAAGGCTGGGTAGTATTTTGTACTTCAGAGTATGTCTCAGAGAACTTCCTCAAACAATCATGTCTCTTTTTCCCATGTGCTGCTTCACCACCTGGTGCACTCATCATCCTGCCTGACATGCAGCTGAGTGCTCCGACAGCACTTCTATATTTCTTGGAAGCTTATTTCCTTGGAAGCATTTAAAATAATTCCACCAACACTGAAACTGAAGTAGCCTTGGTTATCCAAAAGAAGGCTGCAGTGGCTTTGGTTTGCTTACTCAGTTGCAAATAGCTATATTTTATCAGATACCATACCCAGAGTGAATAGAAGAAATAATTGAAAATTCAGTAACTTGTACTGAGCTTCACATCTAGCTGTATCTCCTAATTCCTAATTCAGTATAGATCTGTAAATCTATATTTAGAGATACTTGTCTCTGATACTCCTTTCAAAAACAGCACATCCAGCAGAAATATCACTTTATTCAAGTTAGCCAAAATCTGTATAGGTACTTGCCATCTACTGGACTGTGAGATAGTTGTGTTAAGTAAGTCCTTAGTGGTATTAGGTAAAAAAGAAACACAAAAAAATTTACACCTACTTGCCACAATATGATAGGAAATTAAAAAAAAAAGGAAACCGTGCATAACATATATTACTCGTTAAAAGAGAATCTGCTAATGTTTTAATAATTGTTGACTTCTGATAAACCTTTTCCTCCTACAATAGGTCATGTCATCTTTAACAGATATCAAGAAATAAGTCCTACATCTTCTATGCAGCTGCTTCAATGTCAGAACTGGCATCACACAAAGCGGGAAAAACTGGGAACCCTTCTGTTCTAAATTGGGTGGTATCTATCTGAATAAATACACAAAATGAATGTCTAATTGCTGCCTGTAATGGTGTAAACTTGTTTCTGCAAATGTGGCTCATACTCGCTTATTTTTTGTGGGAGTGATCTACCTCTTATCACTATGAACAGGGACTACAGAGGCAAATTGAAAAGTGTTAATAAATCTTCTGTGGTTTGTGTGTCCCTGTACATTTTATATATGTGACACTGCTGTTTTAATGTCTAAATCATGTGCACAGACAAATACTCATGTATCCTTCAGTTTCCCTAGATTAAAAAAAATATTTCCCACAAAACAAACAAACAAATCATGAAAACCCCAAAAAAAAACACAAGAGAGGCCCAAGTGCTCATCAGTTTCCATGGAGAGGAAAAAGGAATTATACAGACATAAGAAAATTCAGTTTGTCTCTTGTTTGTATTTCCACCTCCACATTGTACAGCACCTGGAAATTGGAGAGTAACACCTGGTGGATGGATAGAGAAATAAATGTCACATCTCTGTGCACAGCACAGTATAGGCTTTATTATTACCACGTACACAATGTAATCTGCAATTGCCTTTGAAATGGCAACTCCAAATACTCAGCACGGTACTATTAGCGATTTTGCGAGGTAAAGATCATACCAGAAACAGAGAAGAGATATGGGATAAGGCATACACATTGCATGTTGATTTGTCCAGAGAGGCTGTGTTGACACACTGCTTCTATACTCCATCCCCTTTGGCAGAAACTGAGAGGTACCTTCACAAGAATAGTGACAGAGATCCTGAGCATACTGACTGCACGGAGCAAAGCATGGATAATGAGTCGCTCTGCCAAATCATGGTGGATGAGCACAAAGCTTCAGGAACAGCTATAGCTGCAGAAATATTCTGGGCATGGACTCTCCCTCTCCTTTTCTGTGTTGAGACTTTATAATCTCATCAATCTGATAAGAAATTAATCAGAAGTGTCCCTCAGCACATACTTGGTTGATTAAAAGTACCAATATACTCTAAGAGCAGAATCAGGAGGGGCTACGGTGCACAGTCTTTTCCATTATCAGGGGTAGTGCAGACACTCTGGGAGGCACTGGATAGCACAGCACAAAGGCACCTGAGCTGGTCCCACTGCTCCAGCAAAGCATCTCTACGGATAAGAAAGAGCAATGCAGATGTTTATGTGTAAAGGGCACATAGGTGACGGAGAGTTACAGCCTGTTAACAATACTCATGGCTGTGTACTATGTCACTGTACCTATCACCACAAACATTAGCAGCTGTGTTTCTGGTGTGACACACACAGAACATAAGCAATCTGACAGAATACACTGAGCATAATTTAGCTATTGTCTTGAGATTTACTAAGGCTCCTGCAGTATTCCTGCACACAGTGTTGAAACAATGAATGTTACAAGTTTGCCAGGGCCTTCGGTAACTGCACTGTTAAGGTGAAAGACAAACTTTAAGCCATTTAAATTTAGTGTGTCATTTAGTCCTTCCAATGCCTGCTAAGACCATGGAAAATGCAGCAAAACATACCTTGGGAGGATGGAATGGGCAGCATTGCAACACAACACTGCTCCAGATTGTACTATACTGGAGATCCTCACCAAATTGAGAGCAAAATGTTTCATAATCCGTGCAGCCAATGTAGCAAGGAGAAATATATATTCACTCAAGGAAGCTATTCCCCTTTGCTAAAAAGGAGAACGTAGCCCAAACTGTTACATAAATAGATTATGGTAAGAGCATTACCATAGTTCTGGCTCTGTTAATATGAAGGGATAGTCCATGTATTAAACAGGAAACAGACAAGAGAAAGAGAAAAATATGGAAAAAGAAAGAAAGAAAGAAAGAAAGAAAGAAAGAAAGAAAGAAAGAAAAAAAGAAAAAGAAAGAAAGAGAAAGAAGGAAAGAAAGAGAGAGAGAAAGAAAGAAAGAAAGAAAAAAGAAAAAAAAAGAAAGAAAAGATCAAGAATTAAAAGGACAAAGCTAAAAAACCCCCAGTTGTTGCTTCACGTAAGGAAAGGTTGCTGATTAAAACTGGACACCAAGTCAGCAGGATATCTGAAAAACACTGAAGAGATCTCAAGGACAGCATTTTTAGTTGATATAACCTGTCTGTATTTTTACAAGAAAGACCCAGTTGGAGACATGATTGAAATATAAATTATGTAAGAATATGGATAATTTCTGTGAAAGAAGAACATTTTTATTAATGTAAAAAACCAAATTTTTTCAGTGCTATACCAGGAACGAGAATTTGTAGAGGGGCTATGGCCCTTCTTGCAACTGTTTCCAAACATATTCATTTTTTGACACAAAGAGTCTGAAAAAAAACAGTATATGTTCCATTTTTGTGAAGAAATCTACTTTTCAACAAAGTATCCTAGCTTGTGGCTTTTTTTTAAATTCTTCTCCAAACACAAGCAATAACAATTGTAATTGATTCCTTACGCTTATCTATCCTGCATCACAGCATATGACTGTCAGGAATAACCCCATTGACCATATGTTTGTAATATTTTTCACTGATATAGAATCCTTCATCTGAGATTCTCAAGGCTCTTAACAATTGCAGAAAAGTATTGCATTACAGATGGGAAAATGAAGGAACAGGAAATGATGGTTTGGACAACAGTGTCTCCCTGTGGCACCATGACTGATACTGTTATTCCTTGTTGTTTGTTAAACTGAACTAGTGAATAATGCAAACCCCAAGAAAATAAGGAAGTTATTGTCCTTGCCCTTATATTTGTAAGCAGACGCTTGGCTTATCATTAGTATATTCAAAATATTTCTCAAAATATTAGACTATTTACATCAGCACAAACATGCATAACTGAATGAGTTTTGCTATATAATTTTTTTTTTATCCTCTGATGCTCACAGGACAACCATTATACCTGTGACCAGCTGCACAAAGCCAGGATCATACTGGACGGAAATGGTATATCTCAGGGTGGAACCAGTGGTCCCTATTTTATTACGGTAGTGAATGGAATATGAGAATACATTTTTCATCAGTGTTTTTAAATGCTCAAACATTACATTCCCTATATATAATCTGTATGATTAACTTGGACATTCTAAACTTGAAAACTGTGGGTTTGATTAAAGAAAATTTACTGCATACCTCTTAATCAAAACCTCTTTACTTCCTAGAACAATGACAGTTTACAGTAAAGACACAGACTATAGAACCTGTAAAATCTGTGTCCAACACTCAGGCAGCTGCATTTTCTTCTACTGCTTACAGCTAGACCCATAAATACTGATCCATAAAACATTCAAAGACCAGAAATACAGCATATTTCAGGTTTTTTATGTGGGTTTTATAAATGCTTGTCTCTCATATTGTAGCTTGGGATGCTGAACTAAGATTGTTAATTTTGTGATTTGGGTTGAAAATGTAGGGTTTCAGACAGCGCTTAAAGCACTAAAAAAATTATGAGACTGTTTCAAAAATTACAAGATGTCGAATCCAGCAGTCAATGCCTCTCCTGCTTGCAAAATCTTGCCACCATGAAAAAAAGGGGGTGTCAGGAAATTCTCAGCTTAGAAGGGTAAGGAAACCCTAACACATCCTGAAGTACATAGTCCATGACTGGAAAATCGCAGATCTAACAAGCAGAAGATTCAGAGGCAGCTTTCTTGAACCTTTTAGACATTTTTTGTTTCTTTGTTCTACTTCTAGTATTATGCAACCTCTCCAATCCTTCTTTAATCCAACATATAAATTACACCAATTTACACTCGCTTTCCAAATGCAACTTTCACACAAAAACAATTTCTGAATCAGGGTAAAAATGCATCCATAGATGTTTTGAGTTTTTTTCCTCAATGACTGTCATTTCTACAAAAGGCAGAATTTTGCTATCTGAAATTCTTCCCTAAAGAGCCAGGCAATTTCAGGTTTCTAATTCTTTGTAAAATCCTAGAAATTCGCCTGTGGTATTATAATTCAGAATTACCTCTATGCAGCTGAGAAAGTGCAATAACAATTTATTTTCATTTAGCTAAAAAATCACATTGGTATCACTTTTAGTAGTCAGTTGTTTATTGCTTTAACAATGAGTACTGTGAGGGAAATGATGTTGCTTATGCTTCCTCTTTGTCAGTATCAGTCCCTAATGCACCCAACTGTCACTAGCAAATGATTTCACCTTTGTCAGCAGTGCAAAGCCCATACAGTTGTGAAAAAAAAAAAACAAACTGCAACCTATTCAGCCTCTGCACCATCAGCAAAACTTTGGGCTAAGTTCTCCTGCTTGTGATGCTCAACTATACAGAACAGCCCCTTGCTTTGGAAATGAGACAGTTGACACTCACTGGCAGCATGACATGGTTATTGCTCTGATGTTTAACCCTTCATTGCAAAGTTTTCTTCAACACAATTTCAGCCTTCAAAGGAAAATCAGTAACAAGGGACTGATCTGTTTTAGTCATCTCTTGTGAGGCTGCAGATGAAATACTGCTTCCAGTTTTGCACTTCCCAGGGTAAAAAAGACACTGGCATACTGGATTTAGTCCACTGGAAGATGATCAAAATACATGTGATAAAATGCCCTAAACACATGACATATGACAGAATGCTCAAAGAAATTGGTTTGTTCAGACCTGAGACGACAAGGCTCAGGTAAGATCTTAGGATCTTACTGCTGTCTTCAACTATCTCCTGAGAATCCAGAGAGAAGATAGAGCCAGATTCTTCTTGAAGAGGTAGGTATAGGATAATAGGTAACAAATATAAAGTTACAGCAGTGAAATTTTGATTAGATAGAAGGACTTTTTTGCTTGTTTTGTTTAACTATCAGAACAAGTTGCCAGAAAAAGTTGTGGTTTCATCACACTTTGAGATATTCAGAACTTGACTGGTTGCTCTAAGCAACTTCATTTAAATTAGCCCTGATTGAGCAGGGAATTAGATCAGGTGATCTGCAGAGGTTCCTTCCAACCTAAATTATTCTGTGTTTCTTGAACTTTATGAATTTGATTAAGAGAAGTACCTGACATTATCAAAAGATAATTTCTTGAACTTACATTTCCTATGAACTGCTCCTAAAAAGAGAAATAAGGTTATAGAAATAAAAGGTATCTTCTCTTGTGTGAAGGCACAAAGATATTAATTTAGTTTAGTCATGGAGAATGTATGAATGACTTATACCCACATGCTTGTAAATAAAAGAAGGCGAAGTACTTAAATGTGAAATAAACAAAGAAAACTTTAAGAACCTACTGGCATCCACAAATAATAGTGAGAGAAAGACAGCCTACAGCCAAAAGGAGATTTGTACTCTGTGTTAATAAATAAGCCCAGCCTGATTATTTATTATGGGTCAGATTTCCAAACCATTATTCACCTTCTGATTCGGCTGCAAGTATTAACACTGAATCACTCCTTGCTTCAGTTTTCAGAGCCAGCCCCTTGTTTAGCAATTGCTAATTGTGTTTACTGAACAGTGTCCAAGGAAAAGGCATTTCCAGTCCATGGGAAGACGCATTTCCACAGTATGACGTCCTTCCTCACTACCAAAGGCTGGCCCCCAAGTTACTGCATTACTTTCCAGGGTCCAGGCTCATTGGGATTCATGAACAAGGACCAAAGAACTGGAGCTGTATATCCAACATCAAATGAAGTCAATAACTGTTGAGTTTCCCTGCCTGCAGGCCTTGTTTGTCCTTGGGAGAAAAAAAATAAGTCTTATTTCCTTTTCCTTTACACTTCCTTTTCCTTCAGTATAAACACAACCAACTAATAAAAAGAAAGAAAATCAATTGTCCAATTTTCACCTGTCATTCCTAGATCTCTTGTGTGAGTTCCATAACTTTATCTAGGCTGCTATCTATTTATTATTTTCTCCTCAATAGACTGAGTTCTATATGATGATATTTTATATTACTGCTTGGCTATTGTTGCTGAACTAACAGCTGTGGTATATGAATTGTTCAGCATCACACAAAGGGAATATAATGAGATCAAACATGTGTTTTTAAATAACAGTAGCAATGGTGCCAGTACGTATTCAAGTCTCTTTCTCGTTTTTTTATGTTTTGTTTGCACTTCAGTTTTCAGGTTTGTTTTTGCTTTTTATTTGGATAGCTAAATTAATTAGGTTGTCGTGTATTCTAGGCTGTTTGTGTACTGCATTCATGATTTATACAAGCATATGCATTATAGAATAATAACACTCTATAACTGAATGTAACAACGAATTAAAATTTATTTATTGAAACAAACTGGGACACTTCAGCAATTACATAGAACTTCAAAGCAGGGCTTAACCAGCAAGCAGATAGTTGAATTTTATCTCAAAGGGAATCATGGCTAGGCTTCGCGAACGAAGATTTGGGAAGGGCTCTACCCACGTTTCTTGCAAGCACATTGGTGGCTAAAAAGGCCAATACAAGAAAGGCATGTCCGGTTGCAAAAGGCACAGCAGAAAGACTCCTTAGATGGTATATTCTGCAAGGCTCGATTCTTTCTGCGTTGTCTTTTCTCCTCAAGGGTGATCCTGCGTGCTTTCTCAAAAGCATCAGCAGCGTTGTAGATGGTGTGTCTCCAGGCCTCCCAATTGGAGGCCAGAGTAGACCAGTTATGGTGATCAATATGCCCGAGGTTGAGATGTTGTTTCAGGGAGTCCTTGTATCTTTTCTTCGGGGCTCCTCTCTTGCGGCAGCCAGTGGCAAGTTCACCATAAAGCAGGATCTTAATGAGGCGGAGGTTGGTCCTTCATCCTGGAGACGTGCCCTGCCCAACGCAGCTGCGTTCTCAGTAGCATGGCCTCAATACTTGTGATTGCTGCCTGTTCAAGAACAGATGTATTGGTCACAACTGGGCTAGAAAAGACGCAGTTCGTTGGTCTAGCAGTCTTCCTACACTTTTAACTCATTATCATAGATTCACAAAATCATAGAATGGTTTGTGTTAGAAGGGACTAGTTCCAAGCCCTGTGCCATGGACACGGAATACCTTTCACTAGACCAGGTCGATCAAAGCCCCATCCAGCGTGGCCTTGACACTTGGAGTGATTGGGGATCCATAACTTCTCTGGGCAACCTCTGCCAGTGCCTCACCATGCTCACAGTAAAGAATTTTTTCCTAATGTCTAATCTAAACCTACTCTCTTTCAGTTTAAAATCATTCCCCCTTGTCCTGACAAGCTCTTGTAAATAGTCTCTCTTCATTTTTCTTGCAGGTTCCTTTCCAGTACTGGAAGGCCACAATTAGGTCACCTTGAAGCCTTCTCTTTTCCAGGCTGAACAATCCCAACTCTCTCAGCCTTTCCTCACAGGGGAGATGCTCCATCCCTCTGATAATCTTGGTGGCCCTTCTCTGCACTTGCTCCAACAGGTCCACGTCCTTCCTGTGCTGGGGTGCTCACTATCTCTCACTGTCTCCTTCAGCCATTCAAATGATGGGGCAATGCACCTCCTGTCCCCTCACAAATTTTCTAGAATATACAGAATAGTAAGAACCACTTTTTAATCAGAAAATGAAGCACAGGTTCATAGAGACATGAGAAATTACGCTATGCTGACCAGGATAATGTTTCTTCTTGCCAGCCTCTACCTAAATACAAACAGCACTTTGTTCAGGGGTCTCCCTCACACCATAACTCTCGTGGACCATGACTTACATATTGTGCTGAGACTTCTGTTGATAGACTAAAATAGTCCTTTGAAACAGGGAATGTCATCAGGTGAAGGCGTATATCCGAGAAGCCAGTCTACTTCATGGCTAACAATTAGGATTCCCTCTCAACAATGAATTAACTCTCCAGTCAATGAAACTGCAGCTGGCCCAGTGCTTTGGTTAGTGTGGTTAAAGACAGCACAAAGAGGAGACCCTCTGCACAAATGGAAAGTGGTTCTGCTGCTGTTTACAAGGCACAAGGCAAGCAGAGGGATGGGTGAAAGAAGTTCCTAGTTTAAAAATTATAATCAAACCCAGGTCCCACAGACTTTGTATATTTATTACTGCATTTCTTTTCAAATATCTGTAACTTGATAGTGCTTTGAGAAAAAAAATCTATTTAAGAAATTACTTTCCTAACTGTTTATTCACTGAATCTCTTTCACATTTTTTTCTGATTAATATGCCAAAGAACCACATTCCTTACATGCAAACAGACTCCTAGGAGATGGACCTAAGCTCAAAAAAAAGAGTACAAGAGGGTGGTGCATGAAGCTTTTATGGCATGTATGACAGCATACCACAGTTAGAAAATGGTATCAGGCATGGGTTTTTATTTCTGGATGCCTGCCTGAGAGACCCAGTGTTGGTCACCAAGCTGACAAAAGCCATTTAGAAAGCCATTTAGAATTTGGGCTTGAATCTAACTGATGAGGTACTTCTAGAAAAGGCAGGTATCAGGTAGAAAGGGAGAAATGTCCGGCTAAACCAAGTACTTTGAGCAACAGAACTTGTAAGGAAAGTGGAAAGCATGAAGTGCTTCAGTGATGAGACAGGAGTAAGGATAACGTAGGCAGGTTGTTGGCAAAATTGAAAGACTGGATTCACAGGCTGGTGAGTGCAAATATGCCAACAGAAGTGTCCAGCAATGTTTTAAAATATATGGTCACAACTTGACTCCTTGGTGTATACACAAGTATCTAAGTCAGTATCCAAAACTTTAAATATGTTTTCACCAGACTTATTAACTCAGGATTATTTGGTCTTCCAAAAAAAAAAAAAAAAAAAAAGCAGAAGTTGGATTTCAGTTATTAAAAAAATTCAAACTTGTGTTTCTTTCTGCAGACTGAAAAGTAATCAGTGAAAAATTCATACCATGCATGAACTGGGAGCATTTACAAAACCATGGAAGGGCATTTGACAGTTTGTCTTTCTTACCTTTTTTGTCTTCTTTTTCAGTAGTGACATTAAGAAATGGAACAAGAATGAAATTGTGTGTTTCAAAACTTCTCTGTTTATAAGTGAAATCAGTAATCAATCCTATTTGAACCTTTATAGATTTTTATTTCTTTGCAAGTAACATTCTAGCTATTTCAATTAAACACATTTCCAGCCCTGACAAAAACAAACCTGCAAAGCCCTATACATTTAACATTTCTGTAGTTTAGAAAGACAAAGAAAGCATGGAAAAATCACAAGCTGTGTGGTACCACCACCCCACCTAACAAATTTTTTTTCTGGCTGTATGACGGTGTGCCATCTCCATCGCATTAAGAAGAGATGTGTGAAAATGTACAGTGTCTGTACAGTGTCTGTATATTTTCATATTGTCTCCAGTCACCGCCCCTGGAGGTGTTTAAGGAAAGCCTGGACATGTCACTTGGTGCCATGGTCTAGTTGGTGGCGTCATGGTGGCGTCCAGTCAAAGGTTGGTCTTGCTGATCTCAGAGATGTTTTCCAACCAAACTGATTGTGTGGTTGTGTGGTTCAGACAGGGTGCAGTAGCCCCAGAGCAGCTCCAGCTCCAGCTCCAGTTCCAGGGATGCTGGGGATGCTCCTTGCCGGAGGGGTCAGGAAGAGCAGCAGACAAGCACAACTCACACAAAAGGCCGCCTGTTCCATACGCAAAACATGCGGCTTCAGACGCAACCGCCGAGCCCCAACATATTTATTAACGACCGCATCTCTCCTTTCATGTCTCCCCAGCTCATGTTTTGGCAGCATTACAATAATTACCCACGGAGCGCTCAGCGCCTCGGGGCTTGCAGAACAGCTATTTAGCTGTTCGCTCAGCGGGCACAGACATTAAACACGGGGCTTCTCAGCCGGTTTGGCGGCACGAGCCAGCGGCCCCTGAGGGCCCCGCCGAGCCCCGCGGGACCGAGATCCCAGCGGTGCCCGGCCAGGCCGCGTCTCCATGGCAACTCTGCACCGGGGCGCGACTGCCGGGGCGGGGCGGCGGGAGCTGAGAGCGCATGCGCATCCCTCTCACCCACATCACCCCCCGGCGGTATCTCGGGGAACGCGGGGACGCTCACGCTGCGCATGCGCCCTGCGCCGCGCGCTCCGCGCTCCCGCGTGGGTGTCGGGGCCGGAGCGGAGCGGGGGCCGGGAGGAGAACCGGAAGCGGAAGCGCTGTGCGCGCG
>NW_020897714.1:26101949-26207423 GCF_003984885.1 Neopelma chrysocephalum
CTCTGACAGTTTCAGCTAAGCTACTGGACTTTGCATCAAAGTGGCTGTGCACTCACATGCTGTCTATAAAGGGCTGGAGGTAATAACTGGGAGTAATGAAATTATCCCACTTCAGCTGCTTGTTAAAAGTTGTGTACAATGTCTTGTGTACTAAAGTTGGATAACAATGTGTCTAATTTCTTCTCAGATTTGGGGACTTGCAGAGTCTGTCAGCAGCAGATTTGAGTTCTTCCTACAGCTTTTAAAGGAATTCTTTGCGTATCTAGAAAATTCACTGCACACTAGTAATTATTGGATCCTTTTGTATCTGTTGCTGAGGCAAAAGGTTTGGCAGTAGCCATCTTGATTCAATTTATATCTACAAGATCACTGCTGTACTAATTAGAAAGCTTTTTTTTTGTATTCCCACTCTTCCTGAGTGGCACTGCAACTCTTAGCAAATGGATTTACGTGATCACTCTTCATCTGCTTCAGTGCAAAGTCAAATACTTGGTTCCATCTGCTACTGAAAGAGGCTTGAGCCAGCCTGGATGGTGCTGTAGTAAAGAGGCTGAGGGGCATCATCTAACTGCACTAATGAGGCAGAAATCCTTAAAAGAGAGATTCTGATGGTGGTTAGATTTTTAGAGTAAAGGAAACCTGCAATTCTTGAACAATCTTACATTTTGGATCTGCTTCTAATGTAGAAGGTGAATAAACTATGGGAACTTTGTTTGTTTGTGATCTAATCTTATTCACACTTTTCTCCCACATGCAAATATGTTTTCTATTGTCAGTTGTTAAACATCGTACTTGACAATAACACAAGAAGTCAGATGTTCTCAGTCCTTTCTGTTTTCTTGACAGATTGTGGGCTAGTAAACTCTTAGGCTGGTTTCCTGTGGAAACAAAGCTTGTTTGAGCAAGTTTTGACTCTTCCGTCCTAATGGTTTGTTAATTTTTTTGGCTAATTTTTGGTAAAAGGGGTGCAGGTAGGTGGCTTTTGTGAAAGTAAATGAAATAGAGAGAGGTACCATCAGGGAAGAAAAGAACACAAGAATGAGCTTATGTTTTACTGCACAAGAGAAGATGTATGTTAAGGATGGGCAAGAGCACTCTATAAATCCTCTGAAGGTAGGAGAAGCCTCAGTTGGAACTTCACATTCTTGGTTCCAAAATTAATGAAGTATGTGAGGGCAAATCATGCTTTGGTAGTTACAGTTCTCAGAAAAGTATCTGTTCTGTGCTGCATGTTCTTCTTCGACTTTATTCCTTATCAGTTATATGGTTTCTGCTCCCTGCTGCTTTCCTGTTCTAAGTATGATTTAGTGTTCAGGAATTTTACTTATATAAACTTTGCAGTAGCAGAAATTTCCTCTCCCTGCAATGGGGGAGGCAGTCATATATCTTACAGTCTGCATCTTCATAAAAATTTTTCTTGTCTGTCTTCCTGAAACTTTTGTTTCCCAACTTCTCATTTGTTTTGTTTCTTGTTCTAGCCTTGTTTCCTCATTATGTGATTGGAAACAATACAGCTTTTAACTATAATCTTGCAGCTTTGCTGCCAATTACCACATGAAGGGTTTGACCTCTGAATTGGTTTCATATCTGAATGGCAAGGCTTGAAATACTAAGATGAACCTGAGCACTTTAAAAATAATAGTATAAATGGGTGTTATCAGTGGGACTGTAAGAGTTGAATTCTGTTAATCAGTCATGACTTTTCTTCACTTGTGCATAATAAGCTGTGAAGGTTCTGTCTTTGGAGTCATTAGTATCTCTTTTTTTTTTTTCATATTAGGTTTGGTTAGTAGGTACCAAGAGGAAAGTACCTTACTGGTTCTCAGACTTTGATTCAAACAGCAGGTGAAACTTAAAGTATAATATGAAAACCTTTCTTTTCAATGACATGGCTTATCCTCTTTTAAGTAAAGAATGTTTCTGCCACTTCAACAGTTTCTGGACAAAGAAAGGATATAGTAACAGAAGCAAGAGTCTCTGTTTGCTTTTTATATATTTCTATGTAAAGAGATCTTGCATTCTCCTGAAGATACTTCAGGAAAAAATGTTTCACAGAAACAGTAGTTCTGAGAGGTGGCAGTGAACAGACAAGTGCCAAATGATACTGCTTTGTTGCTTAGCAAAAGAGATATTAGTGCTGCCAGTCCGTGCATTCGGAAGACATTTTTGGCTTCTACTTGATAAAAATATGAAAGATTATTTTTATAGTTTGAATAGTCTTGTAAGACTTCTTTCTTTTTTGTAAGAAACATCTTATTAGCATCTACATTTCTCAACTTGTAGCAGTGTCAACTTTTTCTTTATGGTAAATGTTAATTTCTCCTGAAGTATTGTAGCTAGTGTATTCTGCCAGCAGTTAAGTATGGTGTCAGCTATTTTTATGATGACTAGATGAAAAAGTAGTTTTTACTGTTTGCTCTCTTTGATGTCCTCCTGAATATAGCCAGGATATGTTGGCTTCAGAGGTGTCTTCGCAGGAATCTAAGGGATTGAAGGAATTCTGCACCCTTCCCACGTACATCCACTCAAATTTTTAAAATTCCTCAAGAAAGCAGAAGCTTTCATCGGAACAGATGAATCAAATATACAGTTTCATAGGCGAGGAAGACCTACGCAGATTAGAGAGATTTCCTTCTCTCAAGGTAGGGAAGGGGTTAAAAAGTATTAGTTAAAAGAAGAGCAGGTTATGTTAAGCCTATGGAATTTCTTAACATGAATGGTGTTTTCTCTTTCCTTTTCTTTAACCTTCTTCCCTAGTGGAATTAGATAAACTGTACAGTTGCTCAAAAAGACTTCTCTATGAGCACGTGCACGTAACATTTCCAGTCAGCAGCAGATTGTTCAGGCTGAGTACAATTTCTGTTCATTCACCAGGCACAAAGTTTTTGGCAAGATAAACTTAGATTTGTAGCAAAGAGTCTTCAATAAATGTTTGCTCTAAAGTAATTTCATCTCCCGTAGCTTAACTGAGAACTCCTTCACTTCATGAGCTGCTTTAATCCCCTACTACTGCTTACAGTTATGTTTGGTAAATCAACTAACCTAATACCATAAGAAGATAGGGCAGCCAACCAAACTGGAAGCACCAGGTTTTTGCTGCTGAGGGGACTGGGATGTTGAAGTGGTGGTAGCCTGTGAAATGGATGTTTTTAATTAGTATGTATATGCTGTACTACTGGCCTAATAGGCAGTAAACTCTGTTGTAGAGTTTTGGTTTTTTAAATAACAAAACGAACGCAAATGCCTAGAGGACCTCCAAGAACTCCGCTTGAAAACAGCAACCACCTATGCATTCATGACAAAACCATGATACTACAAACAGTCTTGCAGTTCTCTGGGATGTAATGAAGTTTAAATACATCTTGAGAAATGCAGAAACCTTTAGTGGAAAACTAACTAGAGAGACTAAAGTAAAAACGTTGTTCAGAAATACCTTTTTGAAATAGAAGTAGCAGTCAGGGGTATACTTAAGCTGTAACTGTTGTGAAAAAGCGAAGAGACTTAAATATGTCTGAGAGAAGAAAGATTAACATGGAGAAATAAATATCTTTTAACTTTTGTGGGGCAACCTCTGTTCTTTTGAGTGTCCATTCAAACGACTTTTCCACCTTCAGTTACAAACTAAATGAAAACGAACACTTACATGGTTAGTATATATGAGTGGGTTACTTCAGTTACAGAGTAAGCATACCATTGAAATTCATCTTGTCTCATTATGCTGAATGCTGAAGTGCACTTTATTATTATTGCTACATTGATACCTGAGTTGCTTCTGGTTGGGCAACAGATTTCTTGCTCTTAAGTGACAACCTGAAAGCCTGTCTGGATTACAGTGCAGGGTATCTATGCCTCAGTAGTTTGTCCAGGGGCATCAGGGACCTGACCTGGGAACTGCTGCCTGCGTTTATTCCCTGTGGAGCCTCTTGGATGTCTCTGTATTGTAACTCCTCAGTGTTATGCCGATACTTGTACTATGTGCGTTTGTCTTTATCTGGAGATTCTAGGCCTTCTGTTATTTTCCACTTTCCAGACTCTTGCTGTTGAGTCTGCTGGAGTGTGATTGCTAAAGATACAAGTTTTTTTTACTGCTTAGTTCTAATTAAACTTGGTGTTCAATTTACATTTTGTAAATTTGAACATGATGACCTAAATCTTTCTTTTATGGGACAAGACACTTGTTTGCTACTGTAACCTGCTGTTAGCAGGTTCTGTATTCATGGTAGAGTTATTTGTAACTAAAACCCCACAAATGTGCTAGAAAAACACAGCACAGCCACTGCTTTTTAGTAGTGTGTACAATAAAATTAATGAGGTTGTTAAAAAACACCTTTTCAGGATGGCTTATTAATTTCCCCAGTCTGATCTGAAAGAGTCTGAGGACATGGCAAAGAATTGCTCACAAATATTAACAGTTTGTGCATCAGTTCTTCAAGTAGTTAATAGGAACAGCATGGAGTAACAAACTTGCCTGCAAACCTGGCATTGTGGTGGAATGTGTGACTCACTGGCTGAATGAACAACCCAGGATTCTCAAATCTGTCCATTTTGTGAAGGTAAAGATATAAGTGATTCTTAAGCCATTTTAGTGTGAAATGTATGTGGAGCTCCTCAGCTGTGATCATTGAATTGATCATGAACTTGTAACTGCTAAATGTAGTATTTTCTTTCTGAGATGATGTTGTCAGGGCTATGATGATTTTGTTCATCGAGTTGGTTTATGTGCTCTGAAACTCTTGGTGGCTTTAACATGTTGTCTAAGTGACTCATGTTTGACTTTTTTATGTTTAAAAATACCAAGTCAAGTACTTCCTTATTTGTTTCTGTTTGAGCCCTTCTTATTATGCTGACTTGTCCTGTGTCTAGTTGGTGTTTGCTGCAAAAACTAGAGAGAGTTCTTAAAATCAGATTTTAATAAAACATGGAGTTTCAATTTTTTCTTTTTTGCTGATGTGCTAATGTATTTCATTCCCTAAATTGAAAGCAAATTTTATCTCTATAGTGAATATATCCTGTTTTGTCTGAGTTTGTGGTATATGGCATGTGCATTTGTAAGTATGACAGTCAAAGTTAGGAATGGGTTCTAAGTAATAAGCAGAGAATGCAAGAGTGTGAGGAAAATATTTACTTCTAATACTGCTTTTCTTCCTGCCCTCCCTTATTCTAACCACAGTTTTCCTTCTTGCATCAGTTTTATCTTTAATAAATTCTTGCTTTTCAAGCCTTTTCTTCCAATTCAGTTAGTTAATTTTGACTTCAACAGGAGGGCCTCCAGATGATGAGCTAGGCTTTCTAAAAGTCCAAGAGAACAGTTCTGCAGTGGTTTGTATCTGTATTCATTTGGAATATGAAAAGTTGTGTTGGATGTGAAGATTGTGCATTGAATGTTCACTTGGGTACTGTGGGATTGGTGAGTCATGCAGGACACGTAAGTGAATTCATAGTGAATGAATGAATCTTGAAGCAATGTCAAAATGCATAAATAAGGATTCCTTTGGATAGTTAAAATAGACCAAACGACTTCCATATCCTTACTCTGAAGGACTGTATGGTTAGTTGTTAAGATATCAGGACTTGAAAGTCAAATATTCTACTCAAGTTCAACGAGAACATAGTGGACTCAGAAATGAGGGTTCTCATGTTCAAGAATTTCTAAGACCAATCAAAGGTCAGAAGAGAAAATTTAGGAAAGATACAGAAAACCAAAGGATGTATACAGTTGTATTGCTTAAATCACATACACATTTTTATGTGCATCCTCAGCTGAGTTTAGCAAATTTTTTTTGTGGCTTTGGGTTTGTTTGAACTTCCAAATATGCATCCAGACAAAAATGTGAGCAATAGTACTTCTTTGTACCTAATTTGCACACTTCCCAGGTTTAAGGTTTGTGTTAATTTTTTATCCCCCATAGCAAAATGAATGTTGAATTTACCAGCCAGTACAATTCTGTGGAAAGAGGCAGTTATCATATGTGTAGACAGATCTTACTAGGACAGAAGCATTAGCTGGAATTAATGAGTGCCGATAACTGACCGGTTGGTTATACAACAATTGTTTTTCCTAAAAGTTGCACTTTCAGCAGTTTTAAACAATTAGATGTTTCTCTGCTTTGGCTCGTTATAAGGAGGGGTAGGTACAAATCAACACAGCTGATATTAAAATTAATTTGAAACCTTTTTTGGATGCTGGATGTGATATTGGATTCTTTTTACAGCAGACTGATGTTAAATCCTACGTTGATTGTGACCAGTGATGGCAAATTCAACAATCTCAGACCAGAGATGGGAAGGGAAACAATAGTTTCCTTTAAATGTTTAAGGGACTAGTATCTATAGTATTGCTCTCTTGGCTTGGGAGGCAATCAGTATTTAATAAGTCCTGCTGAACAAGCTACATTTCTTGTCTTAATTCCCTCTTTGACTGGAGAGTACTTGTGTGTGTTTTGTGGCGGGGTTTTTTTTCTCTCTTTATTAAAAAGACAAGAATAGCAAATAGCTTGATGTTATCCTGAAAGCAATTGAAATCCTGATGAGGGAGAACAGGAAGGGAAAGAAAAATATGGTCTTGAAAACTCGTAATATACACAACTGTGGCTTTGAAGTAGCTTGAGGGACTTGGGTTTTGGTGCTTTTAGCACTTTACCCATTTTTACAGTCTTTATTACTATTTTGTATGCAGTGTAAATCTGTAGCTCAGTACAGATACATAATATGCCAAGGGTTATTGCCTTTCTCCAAAGAAGGAATTTTTGTGTCTTTCTTGCTACACCAAGAATTGAAGGATGGTCTGCAGTTTTGTCTTTTCTTATATATATTACTGCCTTCCTCCCTGGTTTCAGCCCAGAAGGGAATTGGTGAAATCATTTGAGTTAGCCTTCAACTGCACTTTGAAAATCAAATGGAGTAACTGCATGCAGTGGCTAATAAGCTGAACAGACCAAAACACCACTAGAAAGGTATTCTGGAGATTTCTCTGTCATACTTCCAGCCAAAATTCAGAGAATGTTCTAAAGCATATCTAATTATGGAGTCAGTTTTTAAAACAAAATTGTGTGCTCCAACTTTCTTATGAGCCAAGATCAAGTCTTGATACTTATTGTTGAAAGACTGACACTTTCATTTCCCTAACTCCAGTAATTTATGAACTTGTTTTTGAACACACTTGTGACCTATAAATTAGTGATAGACTTCAAGCAGGAAAGATGAGCTGGAAGGCCATTTGAGACAATAGAGAGAGCTGTCCATAGAGCAATTACCATCAGCATCTCTCTTTTAAACTGATTTGTTAATTATGCTATGAATGCAAATGCCATAGGCAATAAATGTTGAAAAAGTATTTTTATGTTTGTTCAAAAATACTTCCAGTACTTGATTCATGTAATACAATTGGAAGGAGAAGGTTTAGAGTCCTTAAATAAAAAAGACAGGTCGGGAAAGTTCCTGTGAGGTGAGCTCTGCATTTCTGTGTATGCCCTGTATAAAAAAAAAAACACAATAATAACAAAAAAAAAATCACAGAATCCTTTGTATTCAAGTGAGGCATTTTGGATAATTTTTATTTTTTGGATTGCTGACTTCTTAATAACTTCAATAATACTATTAAGTCTTCCTTGGCTAAAATGGTGGATATTTAGCATGGTTTAAAAAACTCGAATTTGGCTTGTGACAAAGCAGGAATTGTCTGGTTTTTAAATTTATCTTGGACATAACGACAGTGAATATATTTAATTTCAAAGTATGTTCCTCTAATTAGATAACATGAAAGTCTTTAGTTCAATTCCTATGACAAGTTAGTAGAATGTATTTACCAAAATCATTTTCAGCAGTAATTCCTGGTGAAATCTGGAGACCTTAGCTTAACTTTTGTAGGTGGATTATTTAAAATTTAAAAGTGCAATATGAATATTTGTAAGTTTTAATGAAAGTATTACAGTGAAGCTGAATATTTCAGTGTATATAATTGGTTTAGGGAGCCATTCTGTCAAAGCTAATGCATCTTTTTTTAAGTATGTATTGCTTAGAAAGCAGCATTTATTTTATGGATATAAAAATAGCTTTTCTGATCAAGTTTTTTGCGTCTGTGTCTTGTTTTTGCATGATTCCGATCATCAACTGCTTCAACATGTCAACAAAACTTAAGGCACAAATCTTCTAGAACTCATTAATGCTACTTTTGATATTTCATATCTTTTTTATGCATTGCTGCATGAAGAAAATGTAAACAATGTGCACAGGAAAATAATGCCTGTTATAGGAAAACCTATTTAGAAGCGAAGCTTCATTGCTTTGGATTTGACAGAACACTTGATTTTGCCTTGGACATATCCTTTGTTCAGATTCTAGAGAAATAATTCCTGCCTATGATTCTAAGCCCCAATTATAGCATTTAAATTCAGTATTTTTGTAACTAAAGCAGTAATCTTTGGGAGATACACTCATCTTCCTGTTTATTCTCTCATGTCTTCCTGAGAGAGTACAACCTTAACTTTGAGAACTCATATTTATTATTGTTGTGGGGGTTTTTTTAATTACTGTGTCTTTAGATCGTGCTGAGAATTCAAAATATCAACCTGGCATCTATTGAAACTGAAACCCAGTAGCTGGCGCCGACTGTTTGCCTTGAAGGAAAACACCCACTTCCTGTGCATTCTTTGGACAAACCTGTGCTGAGGAGTTTAACACTGATGTTGATATGGGGCTCTTACAGAAAAAGTGTTTGAATTTAGCAGCTCGGTGCAGACTTCATGGTAATGGCTGTTGTTCTTTGCTCCGCTGGTTAAATTTTGGAGCGATGTCTGACATGTTAAACTTGACTTTATGTGAAACTGTAGGAACAGGTGTTTTGCAGATTTTTCAATAGTGTCATCTGTTGTCAGTCTGCTGATGGTATCGTACTGGATTACTGAGACCTCCTCTGATTTCTGGTTTAAGTATGGTTGATGTCTCCTCTTTAGCCATCATCTGGCACTCACGTGAGCTGGGTATACCCTTTCTGCTCAGTATACCCTTAGAGCAGGTATCATCCAAATCAGGTCACCCAAAATGCAGCAGTGGTAAAACATGGTGTCTGGACAATTACTTCTGGAGGAAAAAAAAACTGTTTTAGGCCAACTCAGTGTTGCCTGTGAAAAGGGACACTGCACTGTGTTCAATAGATACAGTACTTCCACATCTCTTCAGAGTGAACATTACATTAGATTGATCTGCAATTCCTTCAGAATTAATGGTTAAAGGCTTTCATTTATGTTTGTACCCCTGGATCATGTCGAGCTATATCTAAAGCATTTTAACTTTGATTCCGAATTCTAACAGTCTTTCTAAGCAGAGGTAGCTTGGAAAGTGTCTGACCATTGGGTGTTTCAGTTCATGATCTGGAATATTTAATGCAGTAACATTCATCAATTAAAGTGGTAATCGGGACAGAGAGTCTCTTGTTAGAAGTAATAATTCCTTTGCCTGCATCAGCTTATTCTGTCAGAACTAGATGCTTACATTAATCTGAGCTGTTGCCAAACTGAGAGACAAGTGCTTTTGGACCAGATTTTTAAATGAGAATTTGTAGGAGCTGACCACGTACAACTGATCCCTTCATTTCTGTTTCATCACATGCTAATGCAAATAGTGACACTATTTGTCACTCAAGTCTTACACAGATTAGGTATTTGGGGAGGGGAGAACAACTGAATTCAATAACTCATGGAATTGGCACATCTTTGAAGCTGGGATTGTAGCACAAGTTTCTAGAAGCTGTAGCTAGGAAGCAGTTGGTTCATTACTCTTCTACAGAACAACTCATGTATCAGGTTTGTTTGTCTCCCAAAATGCTGATACAACAACTGAAGCACAGATGGTTCAGTAGTTCAATTTATTTAGCAGTTGTTTCTGGAATTGTATTCTTTTGACTGAGACAAAGGACTTCAGATTGCATTTGATTATGGTGGATAAGCTAGATACTTGTTTACCACTAACAAAACCTGAAAAGTATGCTTGTTAAGCACCTTTTTGTTGGCTTAAGCCAGAATAAGTGTAGCAGTGCTTCTAAAAGCTTTTCAGAGTACTTTAAATACCATACCAAAACAGGCAAAATTCATCAACAGATTCATAAATCATTTTCTTAACTTGTGTAGACCAAGTGTTGGTGTTGTTATTAGCAGTTAAGGCTTCTACTAAAGTTGAAAATTGCCGAGTAGGTATCCATTTTAAGCATACAAAGGAGGGCAATGAACATGGTGAAGGGCCTTGAGGGGAAGCCGTAGGAGGAGCGTCTGAGGTCACTTGGTCTGTTCAGCCTGGAGAAGAAGACACTGAGGGGAGACCTCATTGCGGTTACAACTTCCTTGGGAGGGGAAGAGAAGGGGTAGGCACTGATCTCTGTGGTGACCAGTGACAGGACCCGAGGGAATGGGCTGTGTCAGGGGAGGTTTAGGTTGGATATTGCAAAAAAGTTCTTCATCCAGAGGGTGGTTGGGCACTGGAACAGGCTCCCCAAGGCAGTGGTCACAGCACCAAGACTGACAGAGTTCAAGGAGCGTTTGGATGATACTCTCGGGCACATGGTGTGACTTGGGGATGGTCCTGTGCAGGGCTAAGGGTTGGACTCAATGATCCTTGTGGGTCCCTTCAACTGAGCATATTCTGTGATTCTGTGATCTGTATCTCTCTGCTCTGGTTGTAGAACTTGCTACAAAATGCCAACTAGAGAGACACACACCATCATCAGAACATATATCCCTTTTTGATAAACTAATGAGGGTCATTTAGTGGGAATGTTATACTGAAATTCTTTGAGTAGCCTTTTTCCAGCTTTTTAAATACTGAAGCTCAGATGGATGTGGCAGGCAAAACTAATAGAAAATACTAAATATGGATCCAGAAAAATGATAAAAACTTGATACTGATGTCTGCAGCTTCTTCCACAGAGTTCTGACTTTCTGTGTTCAAGTTCCCTTCTCAACATCTGTTAACTTGAATTTGCTTTTTGATCACTATCTACAGGATTTCTTGAGGATGTTTTTGCTATTTCTGTTTGTTTCAGTAAGATGTGATAAGGGGGAGGTGTAAAGACAGCTTGTCCCATATATTTCCCAAAGCATACAGGGTAGAAGGAAGACAGCTTTAGGTAATAAAATTTAGAGGACAGGGAATAAAACACCCAGCAGCGTTGAAAAGGTGTTATTAAATATCTCTTTGAATGAACGTAAAAATAATCAGTAGAAAGACTTAGCTAATGGAGTTGGTCTCAGCTGTTAAACAAACACCAAAAAAACTTCTAGGTTCTTCACAAGTGGAAACTTCAACTTGTCCAAGTGGAAAGTAGTTATCCCATACAATAAATCTAGGTCATTTGCTTCAGTTCAGTTGTCCACAGACAACTGTAGTCCACTCAGGCTGCAGTTGGAAAAGTACTGGAATGGTCAGAATTTGCTGAACCACAGAGCAACAGCAGCAGTAGTCTCTCTGTGGCAGGCTGAAAGAAGCCAGGTCATGTTAAATTTTTTTAGTGGACTGAAAGTAAGTAATTTTTTGAAAGTATAGGGGATTCAAATGAAAACTTGGATCCTGCACAAAATTTTTGCAGTTGCCATGGGAAACTGCCTACTTACAGTTACAATGAGTTGATTTCTCGGCTTTGGCAGGATCTTCCTGCAAGTTTTTAACTGAAGAAATCTGCTTCAAAATCATAAACAATTCACAAGTTACAACATTAATCTTTTTACTTCCCTTTCTGCTCTTTGGACTTCACCCAACCTTTGAGTTATTAGTTATTGCACCAGGTTCCACTCTTGCTCTTGGGTTGAATATTATTGACCACGTGAAACAGGGTTATTTTTCTTGTGAATCAGAAGATAGAGATAAGAAAACTTGAGATTCAAACTTGCTGAACAGAAGCCATAGGAAATTGTTCCTGCTTCTTTGGCTTTCTGTATTTTTTCAGTGGTTTTTTCAATGCACCAGGTTGAGTGGAAATGTGAAGTTTATTATTTTCAACTGCTCTAACCGATTCTTAGGTCTGCAATCCCTGAAGCACCACATGTCAAGAGGTTTTCTCCTCTTATAGCAAAAAAAAATGTACAGAGATTTAAATAATATGCTTCACTGATGTGTTAGGAGCTGGTCATTTGAATTATTCTTGCTTCTAGTTAATAAAGCCAGATAGGAGAGTGATAACAGCATGTTAAGCTCAGGTTATGATGAAATACCCAAAAGCTTACAAAAAAGGTTTTCTTGTCTAAAGTACTGGACTAGTGGTTCAGTTACCTTTGGATTTGTAATAAGGTGGATGATGTGGGGGTCTGTCTACTGTATCAGTTTCGAACTGTGACAGTTTCAGTAATAGATGTAGATATTTAACCTCTCTCTCCCAGCAGAAACTGCTTCAGGCTAGTGCTCCATTTCAGTTACCATGAGAAAATATTTAGAGAAAATGGTATAGCAGCTTGGAAGAAGAAATTAATTTATTCTTCCTGCTGTTAAAGCTGTTTCAAATAGTGTTAATTTTAACACCTGAAAACAATAAGTTTTTTAGAAACACTCTTAAAATTAATTCAGTAATTCAGACATAATGTCTTTTCCTACTGGTAATCTCCAAGGAGCTGTGAAAGGGCTAGTGTGGATTTTGGTTGGCTATATCAGTTTGTCTTGACAAGAATGAAAACTGCTTCATCAGAGTCAATGCTGCTTTTTATACCCTGAGACTATTCTTTGAGTGGGGGCAAAAGTCAATTGAACTGCAACACTGCTTCAAAAGATTGGATGGAATGTTGTGGGATCGTTGAACTGAAGGCCTAAAGGGCAAATCAGGTGAATAATTTTGTGTAGCGAGCTGTGTTGTTAAGAACTGGCATTCTATAATGTTGCCAGATTTCTTCAACATATTTTACATAAATACATATGTTGGGTTTGTAGCTGTCTTTGTTCCAACTTCGAGTCAAAGTTAGCAGTATGTGAATCAGCATGTTAGCAGTCATAAGGTGAGAATGGGGTTACAGAGTGAAATACATATGGAACCACTCCAGAGGCAGACTGAGGAGTATGAAAGCACTCTCTTTCAGGTCTCATGAGAAATCTGGGCTCTCTGCACATAAGCCCAAGGAATGTTTCAATAGTGATAAAATTCCAGTAGTAAGAAAACTGAGGTAGTAGGACTTGATTTTTTCATTCGTAAAAGTCGGCTTTTTATTATGGCATTTAGTGCCATGGTCTAGTAACCATGGCGGTAGTGAGTTGGACTTGACCTCAGAGGTCACTTCCAACCCGGCTGATTCTATGATTCTATTTTGTGTTGGCTTTCTGTGTTTGAACTCATAATATTCAATTTAGGTGTTCTGAAGTCTTCCAAATTAGTTGACAAACAGTGTATTCGAGACTCCAGTTCTGTGCTTAAGCAGCCGATTAGTGGAAGAAGAATTCAGGGGAGGAAAGCTATAAAAATTTGTTTCTATAATGGAAGATCAGATTCCCTTTTTTTGTGTTATTTCGTAGAATCATATAATGGTTTGGGTTGGAAGGAACCTTAAAGATCATCTAGTTCCAAGCCCCCTGCCATGGGCAGGGACACCTTCCACTGGGTCAGGTTGTCCGACTTGGCCTTGGACACGCTTCCAGGGTTGGGGCATCCACATCCTCTCTGGACAACTTCTTCCATGTCTCACCACCCTCACAGTGAAGAATTTCTTCCTAATATCTAATCTAAACCTACTCTCTGTCAGTTTAAAACCATTGCCCCTTTTCCTGTCACTGCATACCCTTGTAAAAAGTACTTCTCCAGTCATCTTATAGCCCCCTTCAGGTACTGGAAGGTGCCCTAAGTTCTCCCCAGAGCCTTCTCTTCTCCAGGCAGAACAATCCTAAGTTCTCAGCCTGTCATCATAGGAGAGGAGCTCCAGTCTTCTGATCATTTTTGTGGCTCCTCTCTGGACTTGCTCCAATGGGTCTGTGTTCTTCTTATGTTGTGGGCACAGAGCTGGATACAGTACTCCAGGTGGGGTCTCAGGAGATTGGAGTAGAGGAGCACAGTTGCTTCTCTTGACCTGCTGGCCATAGTGCTTTTGATAAAGCCCAGAATACAGTTGGCTTTCTGGGCTGCAAAAACACACTGCTGGGACATGTCAAGCTTCTTACTCACCAACACCCCTTCTCCCCAGGGCAGCTCTCCATCCATTCTCTGGCCAGATTGTACTTGTGCTATTTGAATACAGATGAGATGATACTGCAGCCTTTCTGAAGTAAAGAAGCTTAAGATCCTTTAGGGGCCCTTTTTTAAGATTCTGGAACTTGCTTACGGCAGCATGAGAGATGTTGAGTGTTTTTCAATGCTGCAACTTATGTCCCAGGTCACATATTTTAAGGAATCTGTAACCAATACA
The DNA here is from genome assembly GCF_003984885.1 of Neopelma chrysocephalum. Lineage (NCBI taxonomy): Eukaryota > Metazoa > Chordata > Aves > Passeriformes > Pipridae > Neopelma > Neopelma chrysocephalum. The sequence continues at coordinate 26,116,313 of NW_020897714.1, forward strand.
CAGAGTTTTTCAGAAGGTAAAAGCAAAATGGTCCCCTGGAAGGAAAGTAGAAACATTGCTCAAATATGCAGAGGTGGAGGTGTGACAGCTGAAGTTCAGTTAAATTATCAAGGGGTCTGGAAGGCAAAGGAAGATCTGTATCTACTGCTTTATGGAGCAGAGGACCTATTGATAAAGTATGTTAAAGCTTTTTTGCCTCAGTTTTTATTGGCAGGTGAAGGACTTTTTGGGTTTTGATGGTGGTAGATTTGTTTTGGTGATTTTGATTTTTTTTTCCCCTGAAGAAGATAAAGGGGAGATTTTACAGTTATCTTTCTGTACAAAGGGCAGGATATAGAGAAGTTTGCTTAGTTGTGCACAGTGAAAGTGTAAGAGACAACAGATCCGGTTGAAATGTGAGAAATTCTAATCAGGTGTAAGACAAAAAATACTTGAATGTGAGGATGATCAAACCCTGGGAAGGGCTTATGCCCAGAGAGCTTGTGTGATCCTCTGTCTTCAAAGGTGTATGGAACTCAGCTGGGCAATGACCTGAGCAGCCTGATCTGATTGGGCCCACTTTGAGCAAGTGTTGGACTACATAACCTCCAGAGTTCCCTTTCATCCTTAAATAGTCTGTGATTCTGAGTCACTAGACTGACAAGCTTGTAGCGTTAAACTGTCCTTGTATTTTTAGATTATTAGTCAGATTTCAGGAAGCGTGGTATTTGAGGTTTCCCTCATTACCACCAGTGTTTATGACCCATGGATTAGATATATAAAAACCATCATCTTGTTTTTACTGTTAGAATAAGGGCTAAAGTTTTTGTTTGGCTTACAGTATCTTTAAGCTCACAGTTATTTTGGAGACCATAGAATGATTGACCTTGTGTGTAGAAAATGGGTGTTTTTTTCAGTTGTTTTTGCTGTATTGTTTTGAAGGATTCTCAGTCAAGGTGTTTACATCGTCAGTGCTAGAGAGGTAGCTTTTGGGTTAGATGACATGGCAGGGCTGACATGTGGCAGCAGGAAACACTTGAAAAGTCTGTGAACATACAACTGAAACAAACACAGGTTAAGCAGTAAACTTTGGCTTAAATATTTAAAATACAAGCAATTAGTTTGATCTGAAAACTAAAAATTAGATTGGAGGGAAAGATTTCATTCAGTGGATACCTATATAATTTCTGTTATGTCAAAATATGTCTTGAGATTGTATCCAAAAGCATAAATTACAGTTTATTTCTGCCAGTTTCATTTTACAAAGTTAGAATTAGAATGGGACACCTTACCATGGTATTTTCAATCAGAGGGGGATCTCTATTCTGAATATCACAATGTAAAAGGTTTTACATTTCAGTTATACCTTCATCATTGCTATTGTGTGTATCAGAGCTTACCTAGCTTTTTTTTTCTAAAAGACATCTTGTGAAGATTAACATAAAAAGCAAATGCTACACTGAATTTCACCTGTTTGTTTCCAAGTGTTTCTTCTGGCATAAGATCCCAGGAGTATTCTTTTTTGGTGTTACACCATGCACTTTAAAGTGGAAAAATCTTGCTAATGTTGCATAAATGAACATGATACATGTGGTCCTTCTGATGTAAAGGCCCTGCACTGTGATGTGACGAAGAAACAATAAGGTACAACACCTAAATTTTACTTTTCTCCTTCATCTGGACATATTTGCTTATTGTTCCAACACCTGAGGAATATAAATGCTCAAATCCCAAGACACTTCTGCTTTCTGCAAGTTGAATTTTTAATGCCTTTTGCTATAGATCCATACAATGAGATTGGTTGGAAATATTTCTGATGAACTATCTCAGTCAATCTCTTTGAATTTTTAAAAACAAATAGTACAACCAGCATGATCAAAGGCCTGTGGAGAAGAGAGTAAAATATGAAGTATTTGGAAGTAGTATTCCAAATATGCAGCAAGATATTCAAAATATCCATAACACTTAAGTTTTTCTTTATAGAAAGAGAATTTTTCATTCTTCCTCTCTCCCACTCAGACAATAACAATAAAATTGTTGATTTATTTAAGATGTCAGTCGTCTAAAACCTTGTAAGAATGGCCATCCTGTGTATGCAAAGAGATGGAAGCAACACAACAGTCTGAATTATTTTTTTCCCAGAATAATGAAGACAGAAATTACACAGTAGTGTAGCTCCTGTAAGATTCTTTCCTGTGCTCTAGGGACATCTGACTGCATGGAATCTGATTTCCTTCATTAAACCTGAAATGAAAGGAATGCGTGAAATGGGGAGATGAAGTTATTTTTGCATGGCAGGATAAGTACAGATGGGGCTGTGGGGTTGATTCTAAATCTGAAAGAGCATTTTAATGCCACCAGTATTACAGACACTGCTCTACTAATACAGTTAACCTATGCAATAGGATTTAATGAGGCCACAATTTTCAATTTCTCTTCCTATGGTAGAACTGCAGTATAAATCCCAGCTACTAATTTTTGCTGTGTTCAGATGCCAAGTTGTGGAACAGATGAAGGAACAGATTCGTCTGGGAAGAAGCAAATGATCAAATTAATTCTCAGACTGGATTCATTGTTCAACCACTAGTTCTGGTGCAGAGGTGGGAAGGATCAAACTGTGGCTGGGAGTAGTGAAGCTATAGCTGCCACACAAGAGAAAAATCAGTGCTAGACTGATGGGTGAGCTGTGACATGAGTAGCATGGCAGTAATGTTCTGGAGCAGCACTCCTGACTGACAAACCAGAGTGCCCACATGAAGAGCTGGCTCAAGTTTGCCTTCCGTGGGTGTGCCACTGCAAAACAGGCCTCTGATTGAAGCACAGGGAGTGTTGAGTTTAGCTCATTTGGCTTTAAGTGTTGATGCTTTTGAAACTGGCAGGAACCGGGAAAAGAGGGAGTTAGCAGATAAAGCTAGGCCAAGGAAGGCATGGAAGAGTCTTGTGTAATAAAGGCTACAGAAAGCTGGGGGCTGTTCAAGGACAATGTCAGTTTGGTGTGGCTAAATAATCTGCCTGGAAAATAATGAGCTTTAGAACTTGTACTTTATGACTAAACTTGTTCGTTCAACATTTTCAATGAGCTGATGTCATAATGTGCATTAGGGACAAAGTCAGTGAATTCTGATTCATTCCTTTAAGTAGGGCTGCAAAAGAATAAGGAATTAAATTTGGCAGAACTTATTCAGGGCAGCTGTTAAGGTGCAGGTCCTTCCAGATTACTCTGGGACATCCAGCAGGTGTGACAGGAGGGCAGCTTGGCTTTCAGGGAACGTCTCTTTGAGCTCAGATAGAAAGAGGGGGAGCATAAGAAGTGGAATTGGGGGTGGATACCCAAGAAGAATGTAGGTGCACTCCCAGGGTTTGCAGGGGTGGAACTAAAAAAGTCAAAGCCTTGACTAGAGCTAAACTGGAAAAGGACATGCAATATAACCAGGGGTTTTGTGTAGGTATATTGGCAAGAAAAGGTAAAGCAAGGAAAATGTGTGAGATAGAGGGTAATGGAAGAATTAAGTTCAAGAGTAACTAATTTTGACAGTACTCACTTAAGAAATTAGTTAGAACAGATCTTTTTATGGATTAAATTGCTCCATTACAGAAAGTGGGTGAAAGTTGCATTTGGAGGATGCTATAATGAATCCTACTATTAGTTATTTAAAAAGCAGATAAAGTTCTTAAAAGTATTTGGAAGTGAGCTTCATGTTTTTATTTTCCTTTCCTTCGGTGAAAAGTTGATAGCCGGCTTTCAACTGACGATGATACTTAAAGTCCTTCTAATTGAATATTCTTCTGTTATCCATGTATGTGACTTTTTGAAATAGGGCATAAAAATCTCCTTTCATGCTCTCTTGTTTAGTAATTGGAGATTCACAGAGGCTTTTCTTTACCCTTAATCAGATTTTAATGGAAGGGATTAAAGCAGATACCTGTGATCTGCTGTTTCTGATGTTTCGTGTGTTGAACCGGTTTTTAATGTTATTGCATAGCTGGTGCCCGAGGTCTTTGATCTGCAGTGAAAAACATTACTGATGTGGTTTATGCCAGACTTTGCCTTAAATATCTGACTAAGTAAACTCAATGTATTCTGGAAGGTCGTTAAAGATGTGATCATGGCTTTCCTTTTGCATGGGGAAAACTTTCTGAGGCTTTGCACTAAAATCTGCACAATTGTTACTGAATTTGTAGCTCTGCTCTAGAAAGTGAAAATAAATAGCCTTTTTCAGGAGAAGTGTGACCTTTGACTGAAGGTATGTTTTATTTTGAGATTGATATGATTCCTTGATGCTGGCTTAATTATATCTACTTCAGATGACTCTTGTAACTATTAACCTTGTTGCTGCTCTGTTAGACTCTGGGAGTTGACAGAAGTCCCATAAAACTTCTCTGGAGAATCATTCTGTCATTTTTTGTCTAGTGTGTGTAAGATTTTGTTCCTGGAGGTGTAAAGGAAAAATTGTGCTCCTTTTTGGCAGTTCATGTGGATTCTGACCATATGCCTGGGCAAAGTCTGGTCTTTTTTTAAAGTAAACCTTTAGCAGCCATTTAATACGGTCTTCAGTCTACCAGTATATTGGTTACTTTGCCGTCTCAAAGTTCAGTATTGAGAGTATTGTGATAAGATTGCTGATACCCAATTTCATAACATTCAGTATGATGTGTTTTGCCAATAATTATTAAAAAACAGTAATTTCAGAAAACTTGCATAGAGATAACTCTTTTCTTTAAGTCTTTACTTCCTGTGCTGTTTCCTGCTGCAACATATTACAGGGCTTGTGAGACCACTTTGCCTCATTCTGTTGACATAATTAACCACACCTTCACCAGAGCTGCCCTATTTATGAGAGGGGCTTAAATCTTTATCTGATGCTTAGACTTTCTTTCAGCATATGAAGATGTGAATCAGCATTCGGAGCTTGGTGCTAAAACTCCAACATATAATTTCTTCACTAAGGTGAATCCTTAAATTCTCTAGTCTGTAGTCAATCATATATAGCTGTCACCATATAGAGAAGATCTGTTCCCTGTATAAAATGTCTGTTATGGCTGGCTGGTCTGTCAAAGCTGAGAACCCAACTGCCCACGTAAGTCAACATCTTCCCCTCACTTAGCTGAACAGAAAACTTCTCGTGGAATAGTGAGCAAATCCAACTTGAAGTTCTCATCCAGTGAAGGCAAAAATCATCGCCCACAGGACTGTACACTCGAAGCTTAAAGGAAAACAGCAGCTTATTCAGATAACCTTTGACAACCTTATCTAGGATGTTAGCTGTGTTTTACATCTCTGTCTAGCCAAGTAAAAGGGTTATTGGTGCAGCTGTGGTAACCAGTGTACTACCAGTTTGGATCACAAGGGTTCAAGCAGTTCTCTGACTTTGCCATTTCACAGCTGATTTTATGTGCAACTTTTATCTTGGAGACTTTACATAAGCACATAAATAGCAGCTGGTATAGATAAGTATTGAAACCTAAAATACAATTTAATTAAATATATAAAGTCAATATTTTCACATGTAAAGGCACTTTGTCTTTGCAAAAGTGGAACTATTCTGGTGAGTTTTATAACAGTTGGTCTTTAATCTGAATAATTTGTGTGTAGGTGTAATGTTTGGGGTTTTTTTTAATTGACCTATAGAATTACCATTGGAACCACTTAGTCTTCCAATGTGAAACACCCTCTGAAAAATAATTATCTTGTTTCCATGGATACTGATAGAGCTCTTGACCAAATATTTTGATCATGCACCCCATCAGTAAAAAAAAATAATTTAGCGTGCACCACCAGTATCTATATATTTTTAAATATGGAGTCATGGAATGGTTTGCGTTGGAAGCAACCTTAAAGATTGAGTTACAACCAGCCTGCCATGGGCAGGGACACCTTCCGCTTCTGGGTTGCTCAAAGCTCCATCCAACCTGGCCCTGGGCAGGGCGGTTGGAACTTAATGGTTTTTAAGGCAGCTGTAACGTGTACTATTGTTCTATGTAAGATGCAGTTATAAAACATACCCAAAAAAGAGATGAGATAAAGATTAAATAAATACTATTTTTACACTTTTTTAATACCGCAAAAAGATTTTCTTTTCACACCCTAGTGGATTGTCTTACATACCTCTCTGGGTTTTCATACCCCACTTTGAAGACCACTGCTTTTGCTATGGAGAGATGCCCTAGGCAATATAAATAGGAGATCTAAAGGACAGAGAGAAATTACCTATGAAGAGTGCTGCAAATTTTCTGATGTTCATGTGTTAAGACTGTGTTTGAAACAGGTGTTTTTACCGGGCTTTGATCCCTGCATATTAAATAGATTGGTTTATCTCCCCTTCCTACTTTTATATGCGTTGGACTGGCAGTAGGAAAGGCCAAATAAAGCTTTAGAACGTTTAGTTATCTGTTTTACAGTGGCTTCTCACACCCATAATAAAACAACTGGATATTTCATTTGGTTTTTTGCAGAATCTAGGAGTACTTGCTTTGAATGCTTCTGTGTTCTCAGTCCTAGTATTCAAATCCATGTAATCTGTGTTTGGGACATGCTTGTTTGCAGACTTTTTGTTAAGTACTCCCCTATAAGCAAGCTTTCATCATCTTTCAGAGATCTAGGTGTTTGGGTGCTGTTTTTTCCTTCTGAAAGCTCATTGTCCAGCAGGAATTTATTCCACAGCCAGCTTAGGCAAGAACAGAGGGATCTGTGTTTCATTCTTTAAAAAGAAAGAAAAAATCCTAAAGTGCAAGCCAGTGAGCCAAATAATATTTATAAGCTCAAGGAAGTGGGAGCTTTGCTGGACTGTCCTAATCTTAAGATGTGATGCTTCTAACTTTCCTTTTGAAGGTGAACTTTTGTGGCTTTACTGTGTGCAGTCCCAGGAGTTAGCTTGCTTGTCCTTCTTTATTTACCATGGCTTGGCATATGTCTGACTTCACAGGAGTTTTTAGAGCCTGTTTTGGTTTAGTGATTGTGTGGCTTTCATATGGTTGGCTCCTTAAACTTATGCACCCAGTCCTTAATGCATCTGCAAACATGATGGCTTATTTAAATGCCAGCTGTTTTAAAATTCATGGGAAGGGTCAAGGTGCAAATAAGAATATGGGTAGAGCTTAACTTTCTACATGAATCTATGATGCCTCCCTGTATGCGTTTCAGACTAATGTGGCTATTTGTGTGTTTTTAGTGTACTTTGATCTGGATTACTTTTTTTATTGAAACACAGTTGTTAACATATCCCCACTAGTGTTCTGTATTGAAATTCAGCAAAAGAGAAGTTATATCACAATGTTATCTGCAACAACTTTACTGGTAAAAAAAGAATTAGACATTGAAGTCTCATCAGAATATTATGTTACGAGCTATTGTACGGTGTTGATAGTCCACATAGCTTAAGTTGTAGTAGGCTTTGTTTAGAAGCACGGTTTGTTGCTGTTCTGAAAATCATAGATAAAGCTTCCTTTTTCCTGATGTACAACATGCTTCAGAAGCCAGAACTGAATATGTTTCAGGGTCAGTAACAGCAGTTGCAGAGATTTTTTTTCATTGTGCTACTTTGAAGCCAGAATTTCCAATAGTGTGAGAACCAGGGCCTGACCTCTGAGACCACAGAATGTGTGCAGTGTTTCTGTTACATAAACGCCCGTTAAACAACTGTTTTGTTGCTTTTACTTGCAGCAGGGCATATTATGAGAATATCCTGTTGAGAAGGAGAATTCTGAGGTTGTCTTATTTAACTAGTAGCGTAAAACTCTCATAATATAGAACATCAAAAGCAGAATAAGATTTCCTTCTGACAATTGTCTCTTCCGTTCTTAAAAGGAAAGTGGTGTTTGGAAGATTTATGTCAGTCCTTCTATATTGTGCACTTCCTGGAAATTTGGGGCAGGACTGAGGGAAGTGCAGGAGCTCTATAGAGAAGTTATGAATTGGCACTGCACTTGAAATTCTTTTGGTCCCTTTTCTGTGGAGATGCAGGGCTCAAGGTATGATGCTAAATTTAGCCATTTCCTAAAATACTAAGATTGCTTGCACCTACGTACAAGAAGCCACTTACCACATAGCTTGCTCGTAGTTGGTTTCCAGTAACTTCTTGTCATTACTGAAGGCCAGCAAATCAGTTTATCCTCAGTTGCACAACCCAAGGTGAAGAAACAAAGCTGATTAGGCACTCAGTAAATTAAATTTTGTTTACGCCTTAAGAGATGTCTCAATCCACTAGTTTGAGTGGCATTAGAATACAACTTCCTGTGTCCTGATTTGGTTTACTGTCTTCAGAGTTGTTTGTATCACGTAGAGTTGGCAAGTACCACTTATAAAACAGGGTGGACGGTTTCAAAATTGAGTTTTAAATCGTGGATGACCTGTACTCACTTGCTAGTAGTTGTGATGCTGACTTACTTCTATGCAGCTTTCTCAATATGCAAAACTTCAAATTCATTGAGACAGATAAAGTAACTTGACCAGGTAATTAAGATCTCTGTTGTGGGGAAGGAGAAATGAAATGAACCAGTGTGAGCATTGTTTACAAGCTCAAATGATTTTCATATTAATTTCTTTTTTGTTTTTTTCAATCATGAGTTTCCTAGTGCACTTGGGTACTCACTACACTTGAGATGCAGTATGGAAGGAGGGATCAAGGTGGTCTTACAATCTTAAATGCATGGGTGAGGAAAAAGAAATTGAGCCACTTAATTTTCATTTTTCTTGGGCAATGACTGAAATACTTCGATGGAACATTCTTCAGCATATTTGAAGGTGTTGGATTTCTTTCAAGCTCTTCATGGTGTGTTAGTTCTAAAATTTTGCTTATTAGACTATTTTTACATTGAAGGGTGAAGATGTCAACCGGACACTTGAAGGTGGGAGGAAGCCTCTTCACTATGCAGCAGACTGTGGACAGCTTGAGATTCTGGAATTTCTGCTATTGAAAGGAGCTGACATTAATGTATGTACATCAGTTTGCAAACAGGTGTTAGGATCTTCCCAAACACACTCATATAAGGGATTGGTATAAGTGCCTAAATGGTTTCTGAAAGACATAATCAAACTAAACAATTTGATGCATTTAAAAATATTTGAGAGGTTTATTAAATGTTTTAATTCTTTTGGGACACACTAGAAAAAGTTTATAGTGTAGCTATAAAAAGTTTAAATTTAATTTCACCAGAATTAGAAAAATAAATCCAGTAATCTCATCAATATAACATTTGCATGAAATGTGTATTACATTTGTTGAAATGGATTTCAGAAGACATCCTTGGCCAAGCCAGGGTCAACTGTTTAAATTAGTGTGCTTTTTTTCTGCTTTGGAGACCTTCTTTCTTGTACAAACGTAGTCATTTTGCTGTAACTTGACATGAATGGGTTTTTGTTGTGAAAAGACTTGACTAAGCTATATCGGCACTTCAAAATAGTGAATTTCTCCCTGAAGTTAAGTTCCTAAATACTTTAACGTACATTTCAAATGCTGTGCCTTAGAATGCCTTAGAATGCTTGTCTACAAGTTAACATATTAATCTTAACATTTTAGCTTTGGTTTATAACAGAAAGGTTTGATTTTTTTCTTTTTTCCCTTGATGTCTTGAGAGATTATCTTCACCTTGGGAGTTCTTCTTTGGAGAAGAGTTAAAAAAAACATTTCTGTTCTTCCATTTCTTATTCTTTCCAGGACTATAGTTTAGAGAGACAACAGCCAAAACAATGTTTCAGCCAAAACTGTTTTCTGAACTGAGACTGGCTGTGAAATCAGAGAATTAGGAGTAGTGTTTTTAAATTGGGCAAAATTTCTCAGATGAAACCTCACAATTTCCATCATTGGCCTAAAATAATAGACAAGCTCTGAGATGCCTAGAAGTCTTATGGAAGAAATATCTTGCTATTGCCTGCTTTTTAAATTATGACTTTTCTTAAAAAAGAAAGAAAAAATTCTAAGGGAATGCATTTCTGGATAATATTCTTAAGTTTTTACTTCTTTCTACTGTTGATGAAAGAAAATTAAAAAGTTAAGTGAAACCTTATAATGCTGTGTGAAATTGTCCTTCAAATAACTCTGTCTCAATTTACAGGCTCCAGACAAACATAATATCACACCACTCCTATCAGCAGTCTATGAGGGCCACGTTTCCTGTGTGAAATTGCTTCTGTCAAAGGTAAGATACAAATATTTAGAATAAGTTATCCATTAGCAAAGCATAATACTCTGATTCTTTTCAATAATATTGTGATGCTCTGGATTATATGTTCAGAGCATCAAACCAACGCTGTTTGTGTTCCTAAACCGAAGAGGGTACACTGATTATGGTGAGAGAGAGTTGAAGGAGAAAGTTCCAGGACTTTTGCGGTGTAGCAAAAGTAAGAGTGACCACTAAGAGTATTCTGAGCTCCAGCTAGAGAGTATAACAGCAAATCAGTCAAAAAAAGAAAATGCATTCCTTCAGCAGACAGGGAGGAGTGGGATTTAGCTTTGGCAGCTGTTTAAGTGTTTCATGTGATGGAATCTCTACTGTGAAGTTGCTCGGAGGTGTGGTTTCCCTCTGCTTTTGCCAGATGACTGAAAACCCATCTGTGTTGGCAGAGGGAGGGGAAGTAAAAGTAGGAAGCCAAGATTTCTCTGTCATGGAGCTTCTAAATTTTGTCCTTGGGAGAATAAGCTTAATCTGTCTCAGTTTTCATATTATTTCATAATATTGATTCGTATTACAAAGGTGATCAGTTTTACAAACCAGTAGTTAATTCAAGCAATGTTTTGTCCCCATTCATATGTGCTCCTTCTTCTTACACCCCACTTTGAAAAGAGAAAGTTAACTGTGCATTTTCATTACATAAACCCACTGAAATAATTTGGCCTAAGGATATCATGCTGTGTAATACTTTCATATGCCACTTCCAGGGTAAAGTTTTCTTTAACTGCCTTAATGCTGCATGAATTTCACTTTTCTTAACTTCCTTGATCTTGTCTGATGTTAGTTATGCCTTTCTGTGAAGAAATGCTATGACTGTTAATTTAAGATTCAAATGGTGCATCCAACTTATTTAAATTTATTGTGAGGACTGATTCTTCATTTAGGATCATAAAAAAAAAGTATCCTTTATCCCATGTTGATTTATTTCCATTTCTGTTTTGAAGGGTTCTCCATTCTAGAAAAGTTGTTCAAATAATAAATAAGATGCCTCAAAAGTTGAGTTCACACACAAATTGCTTGGCAGCTACAAAGGGTTGTCCATTCGTTGTAGTCTCTGTCAGTGAGGGCACTGAGGTCCATCCTGAACCAGCTGTTTTTTACACAGCATGTGAGAAAGTATAGATCTCTTTACCTGGTACAGTTTGAAGGGCATTGGTTAAGTTCAACAGTCATAAAGATGAGGCAATCTTACAAAGATGTGCAGAATGTTGAAAGAAAGTGAACTTGGACTAGTTGAGATTTTAAAAATGTTACTGCAATTGGATAGTTTGGCAAAGCTGATATTGTTTTCAGATAATAGAGTTAAAAGCTGTACCACAAGTGATTGCTTCCATTCACATGGGCTAGCTGATGAAATATTATAAACTGGAACTTTGCTCATCATCTAAGTCTGTTTGAGGCAGGGCTTATATGTCGAGGCTGTTCTGTCTCTTAATGCAGTTATCTTATGACCCTTGTGTAAACATTTGTTTAAACATGTCACAGTTTGTTTGTAACCTAGTCATATGTTCTTTGACAGCAGATACCTGGGAGATCAGGTAGTTCAACCCTTACTGAAACACCTAAAAATTATTGACTGCTTAATGTTCTCCTCTTTTGGAGTGGGGTGTATTTTATCATTGCTCCAAATGCAGGGCAAATATTGAATGTCTTATGTTAGTGTATGTAAATAGTGGAACTAAATTGTAAATGATGGAGCAATATTGTTAAGATTTTTTTGTTCTTCAAAGCTGTTCTTTGTTACTTTTGTAAACACTAAATTTCTACTTACTGCTAAGAAGCTGCATTGTTACACATACCTACTTCCAGCTGTCTTCAGTTACCCTGTTAGTTGATCTCTTGCATACATGGCCTGTGTCATACAGTATCTCTTAAGCCGTTGGACTAGAATTCAACTACCTCATTAACTTATTTTTAAAAAGGAAGCACAAATAATGAATATTTGTACTTTCACAAGTTTTGAGAACCGGTGAACAATGACGCTTATCTCCTTAGTCTGTTTCCATACCACAAATATCAAAAAGTTAGCAGCTTGATCAAGTTAAAATTATGTAAGAAATAAGAGACTGTTCTTCTAAGATTAGATTTAATATAAATAATTCCATGTTGGAAACAGTTGTTAATTTGGAAATTGAATTGTTTTAAGCTAACATTCTCCATTGCCTTCTGTAGTGTATGAATCATTGCAAATCTTTCATGTGAGACTCTTGAGCTATTGAAGGGAGGAGGAGTGTTTCAAGAAATGTTTCAAACATTGATCAGATGTAAAATTCAAAAAATATTCTTTAATGAAAGTACCAAATATGAAAAAGGATAGTCAAGGTGACATCTAGGATTTTTGTAAATATTCTGTTACTGTAGAAGATTCGCTCATCTGATGAAAGTAAGCTGTTTACTCTTTCATGTAGTGTGACCACAGAGCATTCTTTAAGCAATCATAGAATCATTAAGATTGGAAAAGAAAAAAACCTCTAAGATTATTGGGTTCAACCATTAACCCAGCACCACCACCATGTTCACCACTAAACAATGTACTCACTCAGGTGCCATATCCACATGTTTTTTGAGTACTTTAGGGATTGGTGATTCCACCTATTCCCTGGGCAACCCAATGCTTGACAGCTCTTTCCATGAAGAAACTTTTCCTGATCTCTAATCTAAACCTTCCCTAGTGCAGCTTAAAGCCTTTTCCTCTCATCCTGTCACTTGTTACGTGGGAGAAGATACTGATACCCACCTCACTACAACTGTCTTTCAGGTAGTTGTAGAGAGCAATAAGTCTCCTCTAAGCCTCCTTTCATTCACATTAAACACCCCCAGCTCCCTCAGCTGCTCCTCATCAGACTTGTGCTCCAGACCCTTCACCAGTGTGTCCCTTCTCTGGACACGCTCCAGCACCTCAATGTCTTTCTTGTGGTGAAGGACCCAAAACTGAACACAGGATTTGAGGTGCAGCCTCACCAGTGCCAAGGACAAGGGGATAATCACTGCCCTGGTCCTGCTGGCCACACTATTTCTGATAACAGGCCAGGATGCCACTGGCCTGCTCCTGAGATCCCATTTAGTTTCACTTGGTGTTACACTCTCTTAAATCTGTTGTAGATACTGGTAGTCATGCAGTTGCACTAAACACACTTCTGAGGCTCATATTAGAATGTTTGCACTTATAAGAGTATGACCTGAAAAGTACTGTGGGACCCACATTGTTTTTTAGCAGTTCAGTCTCTACAAAAGTTTTTAATGTACATGCCACATGAGTAACAGAATTTGCTGTAGATGATATTAATAGCTGAAGCCATTGCACCAACTGTAAAAACTGCTGTCCCTTAAAAAGCAGAAATTTTTTAAATGAATTTCAACTAACTTTCAATGAGGCTTTCCTAAGCTAAACCACAATTTGTTACTTTGCTCCTCAGAAAGGACTATTTTGAGGTTTTTAGCTAATGCTTATAACACATGGAACGAATGCTATGATGACACTGTCTAAAATACAATTGTAGCCTAGATAGAGTCTTGGGAATTCTTAGTATATCTTTCACCATAATGAACATGTGTGAAATATTATACTGTAGACATTCCACAGAGCGGAAGTTTGGGAGTGATACCTAAAACTGCTCTATCAGCATCTGAACTTCAGTTGAAAAATGTTCCTTTGCTCTCATTTACTGTTGTACATGAAAGTAATTTAACTTTTAGTTCAAAGGTAGGGCTACTTGTCTTACTACTGCATTACAGTAGGTAAACCTTTTTATTAATCTTTAAATATTTTTTTAAGAATTTTAAGCATATTAAAATGTTCTTTGTAATTTTAAAGAGTAGAGTTGTTTCAAGCATATTGTGACTTCAAAGTGAAACAGAAGTGTTATATTATATGTTCATTTTTTTTCAATTCAGCGTTTTCAGTACTATTCATGATGTTAAATTATTAATTTAATAATTATAATATTGGAAGATTTTTTACTTTTAGTGAGGAAAAGAATTTTTAGTAGCTTTTGACAAAGTTGGAACTGAATTGTTTTTATTTTACTCATGCTAAGTGCCAGCCTTCTACAAAGCAAAATAACAAATAAAGTAGTGAGTACAAAGAACTAGACTGAAGTAATATCAGTCACTGTATTTTGATTTGCTTTTAGCTTTTTCAGGGACATTGGATTTAAGGGATACCTATTTGAAAAGGAGATAGATAGATAGATAGATAGATAAAAATTCAAGTTGCTCAATGTTTTGCTTTAAGAATCTGATGTTTGATTTGTAATGTAAGAAGTTATGGATTTTTTAGTGTAGAAGAAACCAATATGTTAAAATAGACAACGGCTTTGGAAGCTTCTAACGGAAGCTTGTAATTTTTTCAACTTCCAAAATAGTTGTGCTTTTTGTAAGATATCTAATGCAATTTGATCTCTGCTTGCTACTAAAAATATGTTGAGTTGAGCAATTTAGCACCTTTTTTCTCCTCTGACAGTGGCAGAAAGAATGCCATTTGGGAAGAGTTGTGAGTGTGACCACCTCTGCTCGCTCATTCCCCTCATTCCTAGTTGGTGTATTGGGGATTTTAGAGGTGCACACATCTATCACTTATTAAGAAGTGTTTCTAGATTTGTTGTCCATGAATTTATCTATATGGTTTTTGAACAAGAAGACATCAGCCTCCATCGTGTCATCTGGCAACTTCTTCTAGAAGTTTGCTCCTTGCTCTGTAAACCACTCTTCTCCCAGCTTCATGAAGTGCCCTTAGTGCTGATTTCACGTGGTTTGGTGACAGCTCTGCATTGCCTTTATCAGCTGCTGTAGTGGTTTTGTGTTTGTTGGTTTGGGGTTTTTTCTGGAACTACAATTGCAGCCCAGTAGCTCTTGTGCTGCCTTCAGAGCGTGTTTAGCATTTGTGCTTTGCCTGGTGGCTTAAGAGGGCAAACACTGTTTCCTATTACCCTGCCAAAGAAAGAGGGTTTATATTTATTTGTATATGTGTATTTTAAGAATAGAACATAACGCAAATATAAAACATTAATAACTTTTTACTTTGGGGAAGTAGAGAATACTGTGGAATCATTGTACTTTTATGAGATTTTTATTAAACTTGCTTCCAGGCAGTGTTGTACTTCTGAAAATTAAATTCCTCTTGACCTGAACTTTATTATTTGCTTCTCTTTGTATTGAATTTAGGAATCTTTCTGTCTAGCTAATGGACCATTCTCTTAATTTATTAACACTGAGTGTAATAAATGATGTCCTCCTTAGGTAGTCATGACCCTCTTATCCTACATTTAGTAAAGCTTTTTAGAAACTCAGGTCTTGCATGTCTGTAACTTTCCTGAAGTACAAAGGTGCACAAGGGAGGAAAGCAGTCCTGTATTGAAATTAAAGCTCTCTTTAAAGTTACTTCAGTTAACAGTTTTATCTTTTGTTCCCTAAATGCTGATACATTACTGGAGAGTTTTATAAATTAAAGTTCTTTAAACTCTGGCAGGTCAGTTACTGCATAGTTCCACTTTTCTTCAAGTGGAAGTTCCTTCAGGTTTTCTGAGCTTAACATCAAAGCACAGCTTTGAAGCCCTCTTGATTTCCACATGGATTCTAATCTGACTGCGATCTAAAGCAGCAGGATTAATCAACACCTGCCAAAGAAGGCAATACTACCCTCATGGTTGGCTTTCTTCTCCCCGGACAACTAAGATAAGTGTTGAATACCTGTTAAATCTCTCAGGGTTTTTTTCAGGGAAAATAAATGTTTCATAAGCAATAGCTTTCAGTGGTTTCAGCCTAAGTGTGTGTGTGTGCAATGACTAACGTCACTATTTGGGAATAGGCCAATTCAGCTCCTGTTCATACTCCACAGGACAGTGATGTTGCTGCATGTTGGGAACTGTTTGGGTCAAGGATGTTACATAGTGGTAGGAGAGAGATAAATGTTCAATTGCTCCTGTCACTGCAGTGAATCCATTGCATATATACAAAATCTATGTCTGTATTCCACTACCTGAAAGGTACTAGAGAAAATAAGCTGCATGGAAGATGTTGCTACATTTATGAATATCCCTCTTCTGATTTTTTTTTTTTTTTTACTGGAGTTCTTGAGACATTTTTGTTTTTCCCAAGCTTTTTCCCTGATAGCAGTTACCCCACAGGTAACTGCCACCAAATAAAGCAGTCTGCTCAAGCTCGTATCTTGCACTGAGTGTCTCTAGAGGATCCAAGGAAGATGAACAGCTCCAATGGGATCAGTTTGGCCAGCAGACCACAAGATGGGCAATACTGCCTTAAAAGCAACTGCAAAACCACCTTTTTAGAATGACAGGTTCAATACTTTCAAGTAAAAACAATAGAAGTTTCAGAGAGGGAAATATCCTATACTGTGAAAAGTAGTATTGGCAGCAAATCATAATAGTATCAGATCCAGCTTATTAGACTGTTAGGAACAGTTACAGTGGAAAGTTTAGTGAAGTGAAAGTTGTCTTGGGAACAGACATGATATTATGTATGGAGGTTTAGTAGGGTTTTGTATGCATAACCAGTAAAGAAGCTCTGGAAATTCTAGGTCCATTATGTTCTTAACTATAGAGTGTCCTTAAAAGTTAACTAACAATCTGTGCTCTTTCTTCCTTGCAATCTAATTGAGAAGGAGAATTTATTCTATATGGAGAATTTATGCATAAACTGTGCTGTACACACTTTTGACAAAGTTTGTTTGTACCCACAATGTTTTTCCTGTCATTGAGCAAATACACACATTTTAAAGCAAGATTTGGATATTGTCTTGAGAAGAGTTGTTCTGAAATCAGTCCTATAGTCTCTAGTAACTTTTGTCCCTTTATTTAATTACCCTGTTTACAGTTTAGTCTGTGTTTTCCCTTCTGTGAATATGACTGCACAGTGCTGGAAGCAGACATGACTAGTTAATCACTCTGTTTCTCTTCTTTTGTTCTCCTCCCATAATTCTGGCACTGTGCTTGTGCTTACTATTGTGGAATTTATCTACCTGGTGCATACTCCCAATGCCTCCCTGCTCTGTTTTGTTGCCTTTTAGGTGTGTACATAAGTCATTCAGAACAAACTTGAGCAGTTTAGGACTTGGAATGATTTTGTGGTGCTGTTTTTCCGAGGTAGCAATAGGGACGTATTTCAAAATGGAAGAGAAGCATAATCTTAGATGAGTGTAGCCTTTTATCATATAGAAAGAATATAGTATGATTTGTTACTAAGTAAGCTCTTCCAGATGTTATCTGTCTAATTTAGCATGTGAGAGCTTGTTGCACCATAGATTTCATAGAAGTGTGTAACACTGATTTTCTGCATTTGTAAGAGTAGTTGCTGGAACCAAAATTCTTCTGTTTCTGCCCAAGATTAACTGATAATATTTTGGACTTGCAACTTGCTGTGTAACAGAAGTTGTGTGACTTTTTTCCTGATTCTAAATGATAAAGTTGGAAACTTAGACTAGCTGTTGATGAATACTTTTGTACATAAATCTTGTCTGTTTGGTCTCTGAATTAAAACAATGCACTGCTCTAAAAAGCTGTATCTAATCAATATAATTATGCAAGGTAGGTAACTGTTTTGACACACTTCATACTGATACAGCCTGGCTTTCTGAATTGACAGCCCTTCTCAATGTCTTTACAGGGTGCTGATAAGACTGTGAAAGGCCCAGATGGACTAACTGCCTTTGAAGCCACTGACAACCAGGCAATCAAGACTCTGCTTCAGTGACGGATGGACTGATATCTTAAATGTCTCTCCTGTGGCCTCACACTGCTGCCTGTCTGTCACTCTTTGCATCTTCCAGCTTCTTCAGCTAAATACTTTGGGGGGAGGGAAATTCTTTATGAATCAGACTAGTTAGGGGCTTGTATCAAAGATAATCTGGTTGGAAAGGGTTGAAAACTATTATGAACAGTGTCCCTCCAGGACTTCTTTTCAGTGTACAATCCCTTCCCATTTCTAGTGAAAATGGAAGAAGGAAGACAGACCATGCTCTTATAAGCCTCCTAGGTTAGAACTAAGATTTTTTAGATGGATGGAAGTACTTCTTTTAGATGGAAGTACTGTGCTATGTACCTGAAACTAATTGTGAAGGAGACAATAGTCCCATGCTCTTAAGTGTCTGCCATAATCTGAAGTCTAGTAATGTAGGTGGCTGGATTGCTTTTCTCCCTTCTCTCTCAGTGGGTAGCTTTATTCTTCTGCCTAAAGCTTACGTTGCAGTTTTGAGGACTTTTGATACTAGTTATTTGAGCTGTTCTTTATATTGACTAATTGGATGTCACACTAATGTTTTTCTGACTCTTGAGTAAACCAGAAAAGACCAGTTGAGGCATGGTGGTGTTACACTCCATAATATCTGCCAAGGTACTTTTGGATGCTTGAATTTGAAGTTTTTCTATCCAATATTTGTTCTAGTCCAGGACAGACATTTTAAGTAACTGCTTTTGAGACACTTCAAAATTTCACTGTAATTATTTCCAAAAGGATTGCAAGATAGAATTTCTCTACTCACATGTCAACATAAAATTTCCGGACACATGTGAAAGCTTATAGGCTGTTTGGTACGCAAGGATAATCAAGTCAAATGTGGAAAATGAACAGTAATTATTTAGACATTCATATCAGATGAATATTGTTGCTGAAATTTTCTAGAAAACACGTAAGCTTTCCAAGTTCAGATGTGGAAACAGGAAGATGTATAAGTAGAAGTCTTAACTTGCTCTAACTACTGTAGAAGAAAAACTTTTAATTGTGCATATCTTCAAATCAGTGTTTCAATGTTGAATTAATGAACCTCTTAAATTTCATTAAGGCATGAGGCTTGTTCTGAAAGATCCCAGTGCAAACAGACCACATTAACCATTGACTTTTAGATAAGATTTACTATGCCAGTAAGTGTGACAGTACTATGACAGGCTTGATAATTGCTGGGAAGATATTTAATGACGTTGTAGGGATTGTCATCACATCTTAAGGTCCTCAGCAATGTCTGAGCTTCTGGCTTTCATCCTGAAAATTTTCACTAGACTGCAGTTTCACCCAAAACTGAGTAACAGATTCTATAACAAAAAATTGTATACCACAAACTATACATCTTCCTATTTTTTGGAATACAGATTTCAAACTTTGTGGTAACAAACACAATACAGAAAACAAATGTATATAATGTCTCATGCTGAATTCTTAAACAAATGTAGCCGATATTATTTTGGTATTACTGTTGAAATTGAGAGGGTATGTAGAAGTAGACTGGTGACTACCACTTATATTTAATGGAGACTTAGTTTTACTTGAATCATGTTGCATATTATGATTGAATGTGTCAGCTATGAAAAGCATTGCATTTAGACTGTAAAATGAGAGCAGAAACTGATTTACATCTACACATACCATAAGAAAAGCAATGGAGAAAACAATCAACTCTGGCCATAAACTGTACAGTGCAATTACTCTTTATTTCTTGGAGATGGGTGGCAAGGAAGAGCAGAAGGGTTGGAAATCAGTGATAAATCAATTGGTGAGCTGCTGATAAAAGAACGAGAATATTTGGTGAACAATGCTTTTAATAACTATTTATAAGAGAACTCTTTAATCTTATCTCTGATCAGTGCTGGATTGTCACGTCATTGTAATAGTGTGAACACAGACTATAGGTTTAACTCTTTATTCAGCTATGAAAGTAACAATCTTTGGCATCAATTTGCCTCCATATTACGCTATTAAATACTTAGCTATTAAAATATTAGTCTAGAAAACTGCAATCTGTTTTTATGTGGAGAACTTGATTATTCAAGTTTTTTATGTTGATTAGTGTCAAGTTGTCTGGCCATAGTGGTTTTGGTTTTTCGTTGGGTTATTTTTCCTCTGTATTCTTTCCTGCCCTTCCCTTCAACTCTCATTTAAGTGAGCAAAGAAACATCATCTTTGTACTAACTCTTCTGGTGATTCACTGAGGCAATTTTGCCTCCTTTTTTCTACAATTATGGGAACACCTTATTTTTTCTTACTTCACCCTAGGGGGGAAAAAAAGCAAACAGACTTCAGTGAGACAAGTGTTAATTTGGCTGTAATATATACCCAAGCTGCCTTTCAAGATAGTGAAAAAAAGATGGCATTTAATGCTTGGCTTATAAAGAAGAAATACTTTTTTGCTTTTTGCACTACATAACAGGTGATTAATCATTTTGCCCAGGATTTAAAAAAAATAAATAAAAGCTTATGCTTTTGTAATTGTCTGGAGACTGGGCATGTTTGTTTGTTCCTTTCTTGTCAGCTATTTTGTGGAAAAAATAATGGGTGGCTTCCTCTATCTTTGAGTATGTCCTAACTAGATGAAAATACCAAACTGTAAATTATTTTTCATTCTATAAACAGAACTTAAATAACTTTATCAGACTGGAATTGCATATGCTTGGAAATCCACTCTGTTCTTAAATCTTTTCCTTTGAAATTTGTGCTGAATAAGTTATAACCTTAAGTATATTTTGGATTTTGTACCCTCTGCTCCTTTTTCGTAATGGGGAGCAAATGAGAAAAGGAGTACAATAGTTCAATGGAACTGAACATAACTGATTATTTGTAGAAGAGGCTGGTAAGAATTGAGTGTCCTAGGTCAAGCAATTGCAGTGTTGCATGCAAAATTTCAAAATGAACTTGTCTTAACTATATTTTGTAAATGGATAAACAATCATCTTTCTACGCAGTGACAGAAGAAAAATTAGTGCTCTGTGCATTTTGATATTTGACTTTCTCTTTTCACCATTGTTAACTGTTTTGACACAGTTGGGTTCATCATTATCATGGTTCATAGACATCAGAATGCTAAATGATACTGTATTTTTAAGTTTGTGTTGCAAGAATGAATGGAATAAACTTGAATTGTGCGATATGAGACTGTAGAGTTTTATTTCCCTTCCTACTCCTGTGTTTTATTGGCCTTGGGCTACAACTGTTTATTTACCTGGAAGGCATCCAAGTTCCGGCTCACATCTACAGTGATTCAACAGGTCGGGTGCTTATAAGACTAAAATGTGGAATGGCAGCTGCTTTGAAAACTAAATATGTAATGTTGTTTGTGGTTGTTTATTTTGTGGGTTTTTTGTTTTTTTTTTTAAATTACATCCATTTAAAAGAGGTTTTGATTATTTACTGTGGTCTTGTCTGCATTTCCCGCTTAAGTGGTAATGCATAATGTTGAGGATCTTCTATTCATGTTAAATTCTAAGAGATAGTCTGTAGATATTGGAATGTTTCTCCCATTACCTGTGAAGACTAAAGCAATTTGTTGTCTCCTTCATCAAAGAAAGTGAAACAGTTATTTGCTGTAAACACAGCTGAAGTATAAATAAAATGGTATAGAAATGTTTATCCATTATTCTTGTGGCATCTTTACGGTGACTTTGTCAGAACTTCCTTTTATAACTTTGTTTCTCAGTAGATTTAGATCCAATTGCTTGAAGTGTTTGATATGATTTATTTTAAAAATATACACTTATAAAGAAGTAGTACAGGAAGACGTGTCAAAGTAAAAAAACCTATAAATATAAAAAAAAATTTCAAAATTTTTTCTGGTTTTCTGTGCTAAACTTTGAAAACAAGAACCTCTAATGCTGTATGTGTTGGAGAAAACAAATATGTGTTCACTATAAATACCAATGCAGTTGAAATAGTGTAACAGTGGCAACTGATGTGTGTGCTTCTGTTCCTCTGTTCATATTACTGTTTATTTGTTTTGTGGGGTTTGTTTCTGGGAGTTTTGTTTGTTTGGGTTTTTGCTTTGTTTTGGACTTGTTTGTTTGTTTTAAAGGACAATTTTTCTGTAGGAGGAAATATAAGGTTCAGAATGCAGGTTTCTGTCACTCACAGTTCTCAGTGACTGGTGATCAAATTCATCTATGCCTATAAAGACTTTCTAATATTTGTCTATGGCTGATCTTTTGAAAGAAATTGGTTTCTCTGCTCCCTTCCAAAAGGATGCTGGCTCAAGAAAAGAATTTTTTCAATTGCATCACTTGATTGTTTCTCTGTTTGAAGAAAACTGTATTCTCAGAGCTCTACTCAAAATATTTTTGTTTTACTCATAATCTGACATATAGGAAGAGCTTTCAACTAACTTATGCCATAAACTTACCAGATAAGTTGTTTGGGAAGTAGTTGCTTTCGTGTGGTGCCTTCAGTCTTCAAATGCCTGTAGTTTTTGCCTGTTGGGGAAGTGAATAAGCATTTTTTTTCCTTGGAGCAGCACTCCTCTCTCCCCACCTCAGCAGTCAAAACAGCATTTCTAATAATTTTAAACTAGAAAATGTTGCCTTTACATACCATTGTTTGCTATTTTGATCTAATGTTAATTTGGAGAGCCTTCTTTCTAATAGAAATATAGGAAGCTCTTGAGTCTTTGCTCTTCAAATGGCATTCAGAAAGCACTTGAATGCACATCTCCACTCTCCTATGTCCCAAATGTCTCTGGTTTTGGTAAGCTGCAGGATGCTACAGAATACAGGATTCTTTTGTACTTTTCAGTCGCTTCTTATTTACTACATGATTTTGCAACATTTCAAAATTGAGAATAGAGGCTTTCATGCACCGATGTTCATCTCGTGGCCATTGAAGTTAAGAGGCAGGACAGTGTGCCAAAACCACAACAGAGTGCATGTCTCAATCCATCTATCAAACTTGCAATTCATTAAAGGAAAATTTCTTTCAGTTGTCTCAAGCTGAGCATAAATTTGAAGGATCCAAAACTCAGTCTCAAAAGTAGTTTCTTGACCTACAGTAAACTCAAGTTTGGTGCATATGTTAAATAATTTACCTTTGAAATATTTCTTTTTATTTGTTTCTTATTATTTTCCCCTAAATGAAAGTAATTCCTCATTACATGTGGAAGAACATTGTTCAACTAAAGCTTTTGTTTCAAAGTAAAATAAACAAGATTATTTTGGATCAATGTTTTAACTATTTTGCCTCAAAAGTATGTGAAGGTGGGAAGTCTTGAAAACTATCTAACTTCATGGAAGTGAAGTTGTACTTCCTCTTTATTTTTTGAATACACTGTTAATTAAGAATTGTAGCCTTGTATCTAAAGAGTTGACAGCACATTGTGACAAAGAAGTCCAACCACCTTGTTTTGTCTCTTATTATTTACTTCAGTGGAAAACCAACAGATCTGTTCCAGATTGACACAAAACATCTTTTTCTTTGTTTTTTGCCAGCTTCTCTCTGCCACCAAACCAGATCAGTATTTGAATGTCCCTATGGAATGATTCAATTTGGCTTGAATCACTCACATCTGTGGGTGATGATATCCCTGGGAGAGCTGCATGATGCCTTAGACCACTGTAGCATCTTTTATTTGAGCTTTGTGCTACAGTCCACAGTAGAACAAGGCAGATGTAGTGATTTAATTAGGACTAATCTAAAGACAGATGATGAATGGGGTTGTTATTACAATGTAATGCAGAAGACTGTTGTTAAAGCTTGTTAAACAGTAATTTGTCATCATTCTGGAGAGCTATGGCCTTTATAACACAATAGTGTTCTAGAAAGAGCCAATAAATCCTGATGTTAAGTTCCAGAAGTCTTTCCCTAAGTTTGTTATTGTTGCATGCATATATTTTCGTGGGCTTTGTTTGGATGTGCTTTAGGAAGCTTCCTCAAGCAACATTACTCTTGAGGGTTTTTTCATTGCTCTTTTGCATAAAGTGAGGCGGCAATTTTACCTTTTGCAACAGAAGTTTAACTTTTACATTACTTTGAAATAAAAAAATACAGGCTATGTTTGTGTGTTCTTATCTATTATACCACAACATTTGTGCTGAAAGATACCTCACATCTATACTTATGACAAATTGTTATGAAAAGCTAGTCCTGCACCTGATACCAATATCTACATGTAGATAAATACGGAACAGGTTTTGAGACATGGGGTGAGATACCATTAGAACTGGGATCCAATGCAACAGCAGCAGATTTTTAAACTTCTCTTATCCATAGGAAAACTTCTTTCCTTTTCTTTTGTTCACTTAACCTGTGAGCTGATGGGAGAATTAGCTGTCAGGTCTTGAGACACCTTAAAGTGTGCTTGGCAATCAATGTCAATATTCTCAAAAGCACAGAAGAGCTTGTTTAAAGAGAGAGATGAAACAGAGGGGGGAAGCACACACCAATTCCTAGTGTCAGGGGCTTAAAACATAAGAACAAGACCCAAGCTTATAAATGAATGAAATTTCTGAAGATACCTATAAATTTAAATATTTACAAACCCATATTAAACAGTAGCTTTTACGAGATGCAGCCTACAGCAATGAAGCTGCATAACCTGTATACTTAACAAGGAGGTGCTCCTAGGACTGTGTTCTCACTATAAGCAGCTGAATATATATTGGCCATTCTTTCTTTTGGCTTTAATAAAAATGAGAAAGTAACCAACACTTACTTAGCAGATAGTTGCTTTGGGGAAAAAAAAGAATTCCCTTGTTCCCAATTTGCAAAGCTCGAAGGTTGAGATTGAAGTGGGTTTTTTTTTCACTCTCAAGTGGGGAGACTTACAGAGATGCACAGAGATTGAAATGTGCTATAAATTAACGTCAAAAACTCCGAGTGGTTTCTAAAGATCACGTTCTGTCAAAAGAATTGTTCCCCGCATGCCAGAGCTGACCTGTGACACGTACTCCCATTCTATCTATCATCTTTACCTGCTCCTCCTGAATGCACAGCTTTCAAAAGCTTTGCTTTACCCTGTCACAGTTTCCCTTTTTAATAGCTGCCTAGAAAGTAGGCAGAGAACTGGTTAGTAGATGTTACTAGAAAAAACTCAATCTAAGGCTGTCACCTATAACAAGAAAGGAAGAATTAAAATCACAAGAGGAAAGACAAGGGAGAAATTAAGTAAATGAAAGGGTTTTTTTCCTTCTTATCTCCTTGCTACTACAGGCATATTCTTCACTTTAAATATTATAGTAGTTTGTATGTTTTTTAAAAAATTTGGATACTTCATGTCCTTACTGCTTTTCTTCACAGTGGGTGCACAGTGAGTAGATGCAGGGTTGAAATAACATAATTTACTTTTTTTTTTCCCCTGAAAGCTATTAGGAGACAAAATGGTTGCAAAATACAGTAATATCAGTGGTGCCACAGAGATCCTTGGTGCTAACCTGAAGTATGGTGGATGTAACAGAAATAGTGCATATTGCTTGAGTTGTTAATTTCCTTTTGACTGCTTCTCTCATAATTTCTAGTGAAAGCTGTCTCTGCCCATGGCATCTAGTTGGCACTAGATGATCTTTAAGGTCCCTTCCAACCCAGGCCATTCTACAATTCTATGATAATGCTACAGGTTGGTAGGAAGCATGTAAGTAACTTTTATTTTGTTCCAACCTCTGCAACAAGATAATTATCTCAAACCTACAAGGTACTGAATTTAGCCTACTGAACTGTTGATGGTTAATCCATCATACTGCTGGCAGAAATAGAAGACATCACATGTTGTGGTCCTACTGCTTTTTACGGTGTAGCTGGCCTTCTGATTCCTAATTTTCACATTAGTTGTGATACAGTGTAATTCAAAATATACCTGTGCAAATGCACCTGTCCAAGATTAGACATTTTGATAGAAAGATGACTCAAAACCAGACATTTTTCATTAAAGATCAGGATTTAAAAGACCAGCCGTAATGCAGAAGAGTAAAAAGACAGACATAGAAGCCCAAGAGGAGCTAGAGTTAGAATATTGCACCAATGAACAAGGCAGGCAAGTGAAGGATAAAAAAATAGGATCCCATAGTGACTGAGTAGTTTTTCACAGACTTTTCTATTTCAGGCTGATTTCTTCACAATTTCCATTGAAGGAAAAACACTTTTCAATAACAATTATAAGCCACATTCATAAACACCTAAGCTTCATACTAGGGGGTGGAGGGCAAGACTAGTTGAGGTAAGGCACAGAAAGGTGTATTGCATTCAGTTTTTGTGTTCTACAAATCAGCCGGTTTCCCTGAGTACTTGATAATTTAATATATAAGATTTCTGTGTTCATTTGTGAGATATAATTCAATGAATGAAACTTGTTGGCTTTTCTTATTAATATTTTGACTTACAGTGTTTGGTAATACTTTTGTGCATTCATGCTGAACGTGTTGTTCGTTGCCTTCCTGCTCCAAAATGATTGATGAAAAACATATTCTCTGAATTTGTTTGTTTGTTGGTTTGTGGGGTTTTTTTTGTTTTTGGTTTTTTTTCCAGAAGAGCTTAGGTGTCATTTGCTCCTCAGCCATTTGGACTGAAAAATGCTGCTTTATTGCACTGGAGTTTTGCTGTGAAGCAGAGGCCCATGTCAGTGCAGAGCTGCCTGCTGCATACAAAAGCATTTTCACTGTGAAGAGCAGCTGCGACACAATGTGGACTTCCAAATGCACTTTCCCCACTGGTGACTATGAAAACCCATCAACAATTTCATGGCCATCTAGGCAGAAAGCTGTCACATTTTAAAAAAAAGGTTACAGCCAAGTTGTTCTTTTTGTGTAGTGGCAACGTACCAAAGTGAGGAAACGATGATTTGAACCTGTCTAGTATAACCTTCCTTCAGAAAAAAAAAGCACATTCTACTGGATCCTCTCCCAAAGAAATTTTCAAACCACTGCCAGGTTGTAGGTTTATGTGCTAGGATGCACCTACAGATGGGTCACGTTGCTTACTGAGGATTTAGCAAGTTTCTTCTTATTTGTGTAAGTGCAGCAGTGATAAAGGCTAATACCTAGTAAGGGATTCGACTTCATAAGGTATTTGACTAATAGGAAATATAAAACTTGCCTTACAGAGGCCTTGAAATTACACCAAATTTATTTTTTGACAGGTTAATAGTAAGAAATGTCACTTTTTAACATGTTATCTGCAGTTGGGATTTTTTCAGGGTTTCTTTTGTCATAATGAGAAATTTTGTCAGCTTTTTCCCTTGTGTTCATGAATTCATGTACCTATAATGGTAGATGAATTCATTATTCTGTGTCTCAGTTCTCTGTTTTAAAGCTGGGATGTATGCTTTGTATGCTCTTTGATTAAAATAGAATAATCCCTTGCAGCCTGGGGGAAACTTCTGTATGTGTAAACAGGCAAACTAATATCTAGCATAGAAGTTGACTTTTTTTTTTTTAGTTATTGTTCTTTCATTTTAGAGAGGAAGTGAGAAGGTAATTTATCTTACTCAGGGACCATTGATCACCAGGTAATAAGTGGTAGGAATTTCTCTGATCCCTGGACTTTGATAAAATTTTGTCATTAAAAATTGATGCCTTCATCAGTATATCTTTGGCAGGGTTAGTATAAGAATAAGAACTGTGAAATTTTTCTACAGATTGAATGCTACATAAATGGATCACATCAGACATCGTTGTTATCACAATTGATACCTAATATATAAGAATTTCCTCTTGAAAACTGAAGAATTTAGAGCTATTTAATCCAAACTCTTTCATTGTAACGGGGATTTAAATGATGTACTTTGTTTTAGGCAGCTGGTAAGCAGGTATGGAAATAACCACGGTAATCTTCCACTTCCTTTTCAAATGCAAAACAAACAAACAACCTCCTTCACAAAAAACCAAACAAACAAAAAACCCCAAGCAAAACAACAACAAAAACAAAACAAAGAAAAAGGACAAAACCAACAGCAAAAATAACTCTTGTGGTCCTGCCTAAGACAGTTGGGAGATTAATGTCTTGTCCACCAAACTGAGAATTGCAACTCAACTTCTTATCTGTGTTTTGATACTAAAGCCTATAGAGGGACTTGTGTCTATACCTGTGCCAGTGTTGGTAGCATCTTAAACCTGATTTCCCCACAGTTATGTGACTGATCAGAGAAACATGATATACTAGGCCTCAAAGGCTGTGTATTAGCCATCTGCTCTCTTTTTTTCCACCATGTCTTCAGGCAAATGTTTCCACTTGGCATTGTTTTAATTGATATCCAGGCCAAGTGATCTTTTCTATTTCTGTGCTTCCCTTTCTTGAGAAATACTAGAGGAAAATATTAGGGACAGTGTTAAATAGTTTCACAGTTTTCATCTGCAGTGTTTAGCTTTTGTAAAGCTAAATTTAAACTTTGAGTGTTGTTCCTGCAACAAGTTATTTTTGCAATAAAGGAATTCAGACTCATACAAGAAGTATGTAGAGGAGTGAAAAAAAAAGAATTTTTTTTATTTTTGGTTCTCCAAGATATAAATAAGCTAAGGCCTCAGAAAATCTTTGCACCCCTCTGTTTCATGGTTATTTAGCAAATCCCTCCTTGAAAAGATTGGGTTTGACCTTGCCAGTTATGATTTCCCTCTGGAAAGAGATGATCAAAAGGAGGAAATACTCATGAGTTTAAGCACTGTTAACCTGTGCAGTGCAGGTGCCCAGGATGTTACTGCCAAGTTGAAGAACTCTGAATTTGCCCTGCTTGCGTATCAAGAATTTACATTTGGCTGGAAAAGAAAATATGGTTAAGCAGCGGAGCCAATGGCAGGGAGGAATTTTCAGCAAACATAAGACAAGAAGCTAAAGTGTGCTGGGTTTCCTGCAGTGCATGTGGCTCTACTGTCAAAGCAGCTGCACTTTGTAGGTGATTACAGAATCACAGAATATGCTGGGTTGGAAGGATCATGAAGTCCAATTCTTAGCCCTGTACAGGACCATCCCCAAGAGTCACACCATGTGCCCAAGGGTATTGTCCAAACGCTTCTTGAGCTCTGTCAGGCTTGGTGCTGTGACCACTGCCCTGGGGAGCCTGTGCCAGTACCCAACCACCCTCTGGGGGAAGAACCCCAGCATAGCTTTTCCATAGCTCTTGTCACTGAGAGTGATGTTCTTCCAAAGCTAAGGAATATACCAGGACTGCAGCCATTCATCAGTATTCATTGTACCTGCTAATCAAGGAAGAAAAATGTAGGATTGAATGAAACTCAAATCTCCTCAGACCAGTGAGAACTGATGACCATAAACATTGTCATCCCAGCTGGGGAAAGGGTCCAAACCATTGTTTTCTCTTTGATGATGAATTGATGAATTTTGGAGGAAGTCGCACTGGAAGGTGATGCTGCAGAGAATATCTTTAAAGGTAATACATAAGAAGGGCAAAGCAGGACATTCTTAGTGTTATTGGGGAGCACAGAAAATTATCAGGCAACATGATAAAGAAAAAGGGAAATAATGCAAAGTATACATTACAACAACAACTTGGGAAAAAATACAGAATGGCAAAATATGGCCAGCATTCATATCCATGTTTCTTGGAGGAAAGGTGTCTTTGTGGCCAGGGCAACAGAAAGAGTTTTTACTCTATAGGAAAGGAAAGAAATGAGTGTTGCAATGCATTCACTAATTAACTTCAGGTTTACTCCAATAGTTTCTGCTTCAGAGGGCTTTAACTCAGTATAGTAATATGAGTTGAAAAAGGTTTGTGGCTTTTTTATGCTGTAATTTGGGAGAGAGTAATAGAAATAAGTCCAAACTTGAGATAGTAATTATACTTTAAATTAATTAATTGCGCTTTTTCATTTTGTTTTCTTTTATTGTAGTTACAATTTTAAATACTTGAATAAGTGAGGGTTGCAGCTTTGAAGGTATATTTGCTTTCTAACTGGTACTATTATTTGATCTTGAACTGCAAAACCGCTAAATTCTGCTGGGTTGAAATAGCATTGTGAAATATAGTGTTGCAAAATGCACAGGAAAGCAGTTGTAATATTTTTTCCTGAACTAGGCAAGCACAGCAGGCCTTCTAAAATGCAAAAGTGTATTTAAAATTGGCAGTGTATAAGCGAACAATAATTACCAAAGACTGCTTTCCACAGGCTTTCTACACTTTCATACTCTGTCTTGTCATTGGGAATGGCCAAGTTCTGTTTATTTATTTATAGCTGGCTTGTAGTTGAGAAATTTTCTTCTGCTTTGATGTAGCCTCCTTATACAGAAAAGTCTGGGAATCAGTCACCCAGCCCAGTAATCCTTAATACAGAAATAACACAGATAAATGTATATTTCACTGAAATAAACAAGCACTAAACTCTTTTCATTTTGGAATAAGCAATCCCAGTAGAGTTTGGGAAGTATGAATCTATTTAGCTGAAGGGTAGCTAATCCACTGTGACAAAGCTTCAGGTTCTCCTGCTAAAGTCCTGTCCTTGAGGAGGCTCCCCATCTCCTAGCTGGCAGTGGCAGGAGTGCCTGGGTAGGTTGGCTGTAAATGACTTCATTTTTCACAGCTGTCACCTCTAGGCTTGCTTTAAGCACTGTTAAACACCTTTTTAGTTTATAATGTTGCAGGCCTTGGTTGATGAGCTTCCGTGAGCCAGAGAGGAGGAAGGAGAAAAATCTATTTAAAGGGTGACATATTGGGGTCTGATGTAAAGGATCCTTATGCAACTGGTGTAAGATACAGTGATGTGAGCTCTCATGGCTTCTACAAATGTGTTGCTGTCACTGCAGCAGTAGTGGGAGAATTACAGATACCCCCCACTACAGAAAGACAGAGTGGACAGCCAGCAGAATATTGCTGTTCAGTGCTTTCCCCTGCTGAGAATAATGATGTACCAAATGATTAACTGGCTGTCTCCAGAGCCAGGAGGGCTGATTTCCTTGTGTGACAGATTTTGTTTGATCTTTGGACAAATCATTTATGCTGCAGTTTGATGAAACAGTTAAATTAACAAATGCTTTAAAAGGCAGGTTTTTCCCTCCTGTCTTGGGCTGAGCCCTAGCCTCTTTTCCTGTATTAGCACTAATGCTCACCTGATCCTAAAGAAAGCTGAAAAAGCAGAAAATGGCCTAACAGAAATAACAAAACTGTGATAACCCTGAGACAATAGTTTATCTGATGTTAGGGAGAAGAAGCAAACTTTTCTTTCTTAATTTACAGCAGTAACAAAAATTGTACATAGCTATCGGTGAACTCATCACATCTGGCACATTCCCCAGGTCTTTGCTAGGTCTTTCCAAAGTTTCTTGTAATCCTTACTGGCCACAAGCATCTAGAATAATCAAGGGGACATAGTCACCTTGCTGCTCACCTTCCCTTTCAATTCATTAATATGTGGGTTGAATGTCCTCAGTCCAATCCTAAGGCTGGTCCCTAGGTCACTCCAGTATTAACCTCTGTCAACAGTGAGAAATAGCTACTGATGTCTAATTCCCTCTGTCTCCAGTTTTAAACTGTGCCACGACTTTTCCCCGTGCTGATTGCCAGGTTTCTTCAACAGCTTCTTGTGAAGGAGGTTGTAAAAAGTCTTTGGAATGTTTAAACGTTTTCTATCTAGAAGTTTCTCTATTTGAAATCAATTGGCTATTGGGTGGGGAAACAATAGGAAAAAAACAATATGGACAATTATTTTACAAAGCATAGTTCCTTAACAATCACTAATTATCCTGCAACTTTACATTCCTTTGGGACTCAGGACTCTAACTTCAAAGGAAACAAGAGAATGTGGGCATCACAAACATGGAAATGGTCAGGCAATTAAAAGTTTTGATTTTCCCCAAAGTCCTTGTGAAACATCCTACTCTATAAACTGCTCTTTACAAGGGTAAACATATGCTTAGGGGAGTAATCGATTCCTTTTCTGAATGAATTAATTGATTCCTTGCCCCTGCCTCTTGTAGCAAACAACAAATTACCAGCGGCTGTTAAGGCAACTTCAATGCATGACTTCATCTCCATCTAAACCAAGTTTGGACAGATCATTAATAATGCAGGCCCTGGAATGGAGTGAACTTGTGTCTGTGCCATATGTTCCAGAAACTGGTTGCAATTGAAAATCCAAGGTTTCCAGCAGCCTGACAGTTCAAACAGCCTGTGACAACCCATCAGACTGTCTTGTATTTCAAGTACTTATCATCGTCCTGTGAATACAGTAGACAGTCCTTTAGAATTTGAACTAACACTTTGAATGGAAATGTATAAACTTTGCTAGAGTTGCCCTCTACAATGATAGTGTGGGCAAACAGCTGAAAAATATAATTAGTAATGCCTGGTTCTTACACACCATTTGCACGTGGGAGGAAGCAGACACTTGGAGATAAAAGCACTATGGTCAAGGATGAAAATAGAAGGAAAATTCACACCTCCAGATTCTCAGTCTGAAGTTCCACTGGGCCTTGCTGCTACCAAATCTATTAATGCCTTATAGCGGAGTCCCGAAATCCTGGCCAAATACTGGCATCTCTCTTCTGTGGTGCAATGCAAATAGGTAAAAAGCTTATAGCAAGCTAATGTTTTACATCTGCTGCCACTCCAAATAGTTCTGAGAGATCAAAAGTCCTCAATTTCAGTAGGATAAACTCTGAACATTCTTCACGCGGAAAGCAGCGAGAATGATCAAAGGTCCAGAAAGCACACAAGAACAGAACTTCTGATACGTAAAACACTCTTGCAAAGAGGAAGAGAAACTCTCTTTCTCCCTGACTGTGGCAGGTGAGATAAAATGGCTGTAAACTATAGTGAGGAATCTGATATTGAGAAATAGTGAAGTTCTGAAACTGATTTCTGATAAAGTCTTTGGAGTTTCCATCACTAAATGCTTTTAAAAACAGGTATGATGGGTTTTTTTAATTTATTTTATTTACAAGAAATTACTCACGTAAACCTTTGGGACAATGTGTAATCTAGATCACTTTTTCCAAACTCCTCCTAGGCCTGCAATTTTGTGAAGTGTCATCTTCTTGGAGGGTATATATGTTTAATACAGATAACTGTATTTTTTAAAAAGCATTAAAATACAAGCCTGACAAAAAAATGCTTGCAAGGAATACATATTTATGCAATTTATAGATGACTTTGGATTTAGTGTCCTCTCAAACTGAGTCACTCAGTGTATTTCATAGGTATTTTCATCAGATATTTTGCTTGTTGAATGCTACCTCTCTGTACACATTATGGAAAAAGAATGGACTTTAGTAAGTAAAGTAACAAAGGCTTGAAATTCTAAAAAGAAAGTTATCAGTCTTGAGGGTCACCTATTTTTCTTTTTTTTTTTTTCCCCAAGGATACATCACCTGCAGCTGTTTGTATTGATCATGACACTGACCACTCTGCAGAATCCTACTGAGTCACTGTGGCAGCTCAGTCTATGAAAAAGAGATTGCAAACCACCTGAAAAATATTTGAAAAATGGCTCTGAGAGCCGTATTGGATGTGGAACAGTGTTAAAATCACAAAGCTGTTCAATTGATCAAAGTCCAGTTCTGCCTTACATAGACACGGGCTACATCTCGTGTAATTAATTCAGTCAAAAGTGTAATACTTTATTATTCATTTTTTGCATGTTCACACTAGCTGTATTAGTACTCTAGTGAGAAAACAGCTTCTAGCAGTACAGTTTATTTCCATTCCCACTTAGATATGATGTCTGCCATCACTAGCACCTCTCCACTAGTGTCATATTTAGCTGCATCCACAGTGCTAAGGTGATCCTTCTATAATTGCACAGGTCTAAAGGTACCTACAGGTACGTATTTAGGTATTTTTTTAACAAAAAAAATAGGATTTTTTTTTTAGTAGATTTTAGTTTCCTTCATGAGGTAACATTGCTGATTAATGGATCTTTACTCCCAGGAAAATGGGATTCATACAAAACAAGTTTGCCAACTTGCTTTAGAAATTTCCCTCATTCATTTTACTTAATTGAAATAATGAAAACGCTGCAGCTTCTTCAACAGAGATTTACCACTTCTGGCCATGCTTCGCAGCTGTATATTACTTCAGCAGATAAAAATAAGATATATCAAGAAAAGTGTGTTTACAGGCCCCATTAATTTGAAATAACATGACCTGGGGTATTGTTTTACTCCTTAATAAACACATTTGGGTTTGCAATAGATGTTTTCTTCTCTTCTATGAGGCTATTATTCCTTGACTTTCAAAAATATTTCAGGATATTTTATCTTCTATTATTCATTTGTGCTTAATGTACAAATTGTTATTATTGTTGTCTTTTTGCTCATCATTCGCTACAAAAAAACAAAGTGAAAGCATCATAATCTGCATGTAAACTTTGCACTTTTCAAATGTGAAACCAGATGATTTTAGCTGCAGAACATGTCTACATTACCAGGACTAGTAGTGTGCTATGTTAGAAAGATTTTGCATGAGTGAACACAGCTACAGTAGGAAAACTGTCCTTTTGCATCAGCATAGCCAACACTGATCAAAAAAACTAAACAACACACAAACCCAAAACATCTGAAATGGCAAGATTTGCTTCATCAGCTTTGACGGCCAAATATGTCCACAGATATCACATCCCTCCTGGCTGCAAAGCTGCATATACATGAGCTTGTAGTTTGAAGTTTCTCATGGAGGTTGGACTAGATCTCCTGAGGTTCCTTAGAACTATACAATAATTCAGATTATATGTGGTGTTTTGCATAAGCGCTAACATTTCATCCAGTTATGGTCTGAATTCATGCACACAGAAAAAGAAATAATTCCTAAGATTCTTCCCCATTATCCTTGTTTTATTTCATATGTTTTAGGATGGTATGCTTTCAGGTTTTCAAGTCAAATGCAGGCTATAATCAGATAGCTGGAGAACAATCCTACTGCTACAGCTGAAAAGCAATAACTTGTAAAAGGGCTGCCACGTTGCGAGTCGTGCTCAGTGAGTCAGTCAAATATGTACTTCCAGTTTTAATCTAGTTTGTCCATTTTACAGGTGAAACAATCATAACAATTACTTTAAATGGCACTTTGCAAGTGGCAGGGTCCCTCCTGTACTCTGTTTTTATAGCTCAGCCATTGAACAGGGCTTTGGCAAACCACAGACTGGCAGCAGTCACCCCCTAATTCTTCAGTTAGACCAGAGGTTTGTCTAAGGGGTTATACAGTATCTTTTCAAAGGTCATGTTCAAGACACATATAGAAATGCAAAAGGAAACAAAAAGACAAAGACAGAAGAGGCTTGCAAGGCAACTATTTCATAGAATCATGAAGGCTGGAAAAGATCTCCAAGAACATTAAGCTCAACCCTTTCTGACAGAACACCTCTTTGTCACTAAACCACAGCACTAAGTGCCACTTCCAGTGATGGTGACTCCACCGCTTCCCTAGGCAGTCCATTCCAATGCCTGCCAACCTTTTCAGTGAAGAAATTCTTCCTGATGTCCAACCTGGGAAAAAAAAACAAACCTGGAAAACAGTTCAGTTGGAACAGATATGCAACAGATCCGTTTCTGTAACTGCAACCATTCTGTAACCATTGCACTGGGGCATGGAAAGGTGCATTGGGCCCCTCTGTTTCAGTTTAAGTTATCCAGGTAGTCCTAACAGAAGAGCAAATATACAGCAACACAGAGACTGGGGCTGCAAGTTATTTGCAAAGATTTTAGTGTTGGAGTTAAACCCAGTAACTCCGAAGGAACTCTAGGCAGCATGGGAAGCACATGAGGAACTAGATGTCTGTGAGTAGATGCAGAGCTATGATCTCACTGGGGTCACAGGGGTGTGCTGCAATGGATGGGTACTGGCTTTTTAGGAAGGACAGACCAGCATGGTGAGTTGGGGAGTGGTCTTTTAGGTGAGAGAGGAGCAGGAATGGACACAACTCTGCCACAGGGAGTGATGAGCCAGTAAAGAGCTTATGGGTTAGCATCAGAGATCAGCACAAGCAGTGTTGTGGTGTGTGTTTGCTGCAGCCCATCTGATCAGGAAGTAGGTGAGGCCTTCTTCAGGTAATTGGAAGAAGCCTCATGACTGAGACCTTGGTCCTCATGGCAGACTTCAACCACCCCACTGTCTGCTGGTGACATAAGACAATGGGGTACAACCAGACCAGGAGGCTTCTGGATACTTTTTTTCCTTAAATAATGAGACAATTTAAAAAGAAGAGCAACCCTGCTTACAAATAAATATCATAAGCTTAAGGGACTCCAACATGTGTAAACACATCAACCGTAAAAGTGGCTTCCTTGAGCTATTCCTACATTATTAGGGAGAAAAAGATGAGCTGTGAATAATCAGAAAGGTCATTTCTCTTGTACTTGCAACAAAATATCAGTTACTTCTAAACTTTATTGTGCTGCAAGCAAATCCACACCTTTTCTTCTATACTTACTAGGGTTTTATTAAGTTAAAAAAAAAGAAATACAAATAATTACAGCTCTAAGAATGCCTAGAAACAGGCTAAAGCTTTGACTCTGCAGGACTTCCAACTGTACTTAATTTAAGCATCTTCTCACCTTGCTTGTCAACTGATAACACATAAAACACTTGTTTCAACACCTAACATCATCATTGCTATCAGATTCCTTTCTAGAAAAATGATCTTCTATGCTGTACTTGCCTATGACAACTGTAATCTCTTGATGTGATAAAAGCAGGTTTTTAGTGTACAAGTTCCATGCCACCCATAGTATGATCTGAATAATCAGTGAATAATCTCAATCATCTTGCACTTGGTGTCATTTTTACTACAGAGTTTTTCATACTAGACTGACAAAGAAGATGAGGATCAGTGGAGAGATAGGAGGAAAAAAGGAAAGGAAAAGGGATAAATGGGAAACCCATTTCCCAGAACCTGGGAAAAATAGTTATGAGATCCTAGATATACACATACAGCATTCAGTGAGCTAAGAGCATTTTGGCCTCCAGCAGCAGATTTGTAAGTCTGTAGATCATCTGTGTAAGAGAATGTTTCCTTCTAGTATTCTTGGTTTGGTATCTTGAGAATTCATTTCATCATTTATTGAACTGATCCATATATCCTCCTAATGAATAGTTAATACTGAGATGTTAAATATCTTATGGCTCTGAAGTGAAAGTTTTCTGTTTCACCTACTATGAGATTTGCCTTTTTCAGTTTTAGAGAGCTCTTTTAAAAAAACACACAGAAAAGTTCAAAGGTACCACAGGTACCTTGTTTATCCCAGTTTTTTTGCTTCCCATTGACTTGGACACATTTAGTTTGCCTTTGCAGAAGGCCTCTGTGGGGGTACTAAAAGAAATCAAACAATACTGAAACTGAAGAAGGGACTTCCTATACCTCAAAGATAAAAGGCTCACTTGGTTAACAGGCTTTAGGGAAAGGTAAACTGTCCTGCCTGATGAAATGGATATTTTTGATATAGCTAAGACTAAAAGAAACAAGTGGAGAGGGGAGAAACCTTAGAATACCTCACAGCTTTAGGATTTCTTGCTTTTAGAAAGATGCAGTATTGAAAATGGTGTTGTTGTTGTTGTTGTTATTGATTTATTTTCCTAATTATTAGAGAATTAATTATTATTTTTTTATTTCTGTAGGTGAAAGAAGTCTTGATTACTTCCCAAAGTGTCCGAGTGATTTCATATCCAACAGTAGCAAAATAAGGAAAACAAAACTTGACTTCAAGATTTTACTTTATTTCTATGAGTCTGTTACATGAGTGAAAAAATTATGTGGACTCTGTTAATGACTTACAGAATCACAGAATACCCTGAGATGGAAGAGATCCACTAGGATCATCAAAGTCCAGTTCCTGGCCCTGCACAGGACAGCCCCAAGAATCAAACCATATGAAGTCACTTACTTTTAAAGCAAGTCATATTTTGATCTGGAGAGGAATTTGTGTATTTGCAGTGTTATGTATTATTCTATGCAAGGTGAACCCTGGCTTACCTTTTCATTAATTTTCACCACTGACATGGATTAAGTAGAGTATCTGACAATGAGTAAACCTTGATAAGTTTAGAAATTTCATTTCAGATTCCCAAAAGCTGAATCTGATTTTAATCTTCATCCAAACTTACTGAGAACAGTGTTGCATGCTAAGCTTTGGTTTCCAAGTACTTTTGATGTGGCTAGAAATAGTGTAGCTTATTATGTGTGTATTTCAGTACTCCTTATTTCAACCAAAGCTATCAACAAGCAGCACTGGAGTGAGAAAACAGCTATGGCAAAAAAAAATTAAAAATTAACGAGTTTCATTTTGCTGTCTCCTTGCTTTACTAGGTAACTGGCAGCCCTTATCTGTGAGTCACACCAAGAAGCTTCAGGGTACACCAGGAAAGACTGAAATGTAAAGAGGCAGAGCTTTGGATGGTGAAACCTTAAAATGGTTTTCTTTAGGGCTCAAATAATTCTGCTCCTTTTCCTGCCCCAAGTTGTCAGGTCCTACTCCCTTCTTTGGTCAGACATTGGTGCTTGTGTGACAGATTGAGGAGACTATAAGTCTGCTCCATATTTGAGCTGGTGAAAACTCCTGACTTTTTGCAGGAGGACGCCAAGCAACACTGTTGGCTCCTGATGGCCAACACCAGGGCTGTTGCAAAGGCTGAACTATGTGACTCCGGGTGACATCTCCAAAATAGATCATGTGAAGCATCTGTGCAGGTGTGCAATGAATTACTTAAGTGCTATTATTAAAGTGGCTGCAGGCTAAATATGGGTTAGAAACAGAACCTGTATTCATCAAACAGGTATGACATTTGGATACTCAATCAGAGGCCCTAAACACAGCATCAAGGAACACTGTTTAATCGCTCAAAAATTAGGAAAGATAAGGTACAACTTGAATTCAGCTTCCTGTTGCATTAGGGTTTTGTAGTGTTGCCTAAAATTCTCTGTCTGGAGCACTAGAAAAACTAACAGTTCTCTAACACAAAGTCCTATACTAGGTCATACAACCACGGACAAATGATCTAGCTCAGGGTTGGGATTTTTTGCCTTTTATTTTTTTTTTTACTCATTTCATTTTGCAAAAAATTCTTACTTGCAAAGAGGCCTTTGTCTCAGGAAAAGCCTTTCCTTGGACAGGGAAGTTTTGAGTAGGACCATTTATTTCTCTAGTGAAGGTTTCAGGCAAACAAAGCACTTTTCAAAGACACAGACCCTCTGGCAGCATCCTGGCTCTGCAGCAGCTCTTTTTGGCCACACACAGCAGTTTCACACTTTTCATGGCTTTGTGGGTGACAGTAGGTGCTATATCACGAGTGAATATGTGATGATAAGGGAAAGCAAGAGGGTGCTTTGCTGGACATTTTGTTTGGAAGGTCCGTGGCTGAGGAGCTAATATACTGGCTGCTGGAGAGCTCTAGTCACTTCATTGTGACTTATAGGCCAGCAAAGGGAATCTCATTAAAGATCTAACCTGCAGATGAATACAAATCTTGTCTTTCATTATAAATGACATCTGTGAAATGCAGCTTTGCTTCCTAACAGAAGGAACACTCCAGCTCAATACTAATTCAGCAGCTCTATCCTGTCCTGTGACACACAGTGATCAATTGCTTGTTCTTCTTCTGCTGTGGGTGTAACACATCTTTCTTGAGCAGGGAAGCACTTTAGTCTAATGTGTGGATTTAATTTTCCCATTATTCTTCCTGCTCTGTAGAACATGTGTCTGAGCTATGGGAAAGAAATGTAAATTTTTCCAGGAGGCTTTGGCTGGGAGGACTGATTGAGAAGTAGACAGCTTTAAAATGCTCATAGCATCATTTTCTTCATGCTATTCTTTATTATGTTCTCTGACATGCAAGAATTATTTCCATAGTATGAAGTCAGGGGCTGGGGGCAACATGAAAATCCCTTTTCCTCCTGATTCCGAATCTACCTCTGGTGGTGCTGGAAGATTTTAGGCACTGTCTGGAATTAGTGGGGTTTAGATCAACCTATGACTGCTCCTTTTGCTGCAGGGCAGCTGGTTTCTCCCTAACATAGATTTGGTAAATTATGAATCACATCCCCTTGTTACTTTTTCTGGAGAAAAATTTTACATTTTTTAGGAAATGCCAGACAATAATTTCTTTTCCACGTAAATTAAAAACTCCGTGATTTTACTAGATATGACCATTGAAAGGAAAGAGGAAAAAATATAAGTTAAAAAGAATAGAAAAGCACAGTTCTACTGGTCATCTTTTATAAAGACCAATGAAAGCTAGCTTCTAAACTTAAGTTTCAGTATTACTCAATAGAAAGTTTTCACAGGTTTGCAGAGGGCAGCTTGACTTTCTAAAGCCTGTCAAAATTGCCTTACACAGGAGAGTGACGCCCTTTAAGAGGAAAAAAAAAGTGTCCTCAGCCCTAGAATCGAAGCGTGCAGGTGGGGTTTCCTTTGTGGCCACATATCTCATTTTCGTGATCTAAAAATACCAAGTGACAGCAGATTTTGTTGTAGTTGCCAGCTTATTCTCAAGTTCGGGTAATTTGCTTCTGCTTCAGAAGTGATAAGACACCTTGAACTGGATCATCTGGCATCTGTCTTGCAAACACTTTCTCCCTCAGGACTGGAAAGCTAGGCAGAAACTGAAAACAAGGGTTAATTAGGAAAGAAAGAAAAGGATAATTATCTAGTTTTCTTTTTTTTTTTCCCTGTTGCAACCTTCACTGACCTATAGCTACTGTTAGTTCATTTCCAATTCTTCGCTGGTACCTCTGAGCATTTCAAATGGCTTTGCCCATTGCCTCTCTGCTTAAAAAACCCCCTGGGGATTCTTCAGCCTTTAAAGAAAATTACAAAAGCCTTTGCATACTGTGCAATTACCTCTCCCTTTGTTTTCCTAAAAAGTGGATTCAGCACCTCCCTAGGGGGACGCCAGAATCACCGTGCCAATATCACTACGTCTCTCTGTGGAGCAGTGTTGGGGATGTAATATTGTGATGCAAGGTTATGTGTTTTTAGGTGCAAACCACTTTGAAATGAGTTGTTTGCACTTACACCTTCAGGGGATGTAAACAGTGAGTACGTTGTTCTTTCCTGGCCAGACTGCAGAATCTGTTACAGGCATTAAAACAATTGCAATTTAGAATGAGAGGTTTTAGAAGAGGCAACCCCTTTACTTCTCCAACACCTAGGACTACTGCTGCTTCCCAGAGCCCTTTCACATAAGACATCCTCTGCTGCACCAGTAGCTTTGCATGGAAACTGATATTCCTCTTCCGGCTTGACTTTAAGCAGTGGAGCCCTAGCAGTGACATCCTTATTTTCAACTCATTTTCAGCATATGCATCTTCACTAATGAATGCTTTTTCTGGTGTATATACAGTATGCAGATTGTGAACCCCTTCTAAGAAAAAAAAGTACATATATACATATATATATATATATGTAACTTCAAAACCACATGACATTCTGGAAAATATCCTAGGGCAACGATATGGCATTAATGGCGTTTTGAAGGTTAAATGTTCTAATTAAAGTCTGCCTCCAGTTCTGAATCATCTGACTTGCACTACGAGTCAGAAATATGTCTGTATTTTTCAGCTTGCACACCAGAAAAAAAAAATTAAGAATACTATTTTTGAAAGCTCTGATCCTGTTTATGAAATCTACATAGATGGCCAGAGCAGATAGTGCTTTTCTGATAAGAGGTAGGTGAAACCAAACAACCAGCACAACAGAGAGCAGCAACGCCCAGAATCTGGTGAAAGAACAGTTTGCAACAAACAGCCCTCTGTCTCTAAAATCTCCATCACTAAGCCACTACTCTTCAGGGAGAACAGGGCATGCTTGAAAATTGCTAGAGTCATAGCATTGCTGCAGGATAAAACCATGGGCTACGTGAAAACATCTTACCTTCCATTTATCTTTGAAATTGTTAAATTAAATATCATAACAAAACTATCTCTTAGCAGGATTTGTCCTCTGCCCCTTCTCAGCTGATGTAGAAGCATTAACTCTGTTTCTGGTGCATGACCTGGTTGGAAATTTCTGTGTAGCAGATCCTTTTTTTTTTATTTCTTAGTGCACACAGTTGACTTTAGAAAACATTTTACCCATCCCTTCCAACCATAACTTTCAAAACAGATTAGCAGTACTGATGACATTGCAGTGTTTGTTGCTGATGAACCAACTAGGAGGAGTTTGGTTTGTGTGTGCCTACCCCTGGACAGCATGAGGTTCTGTTTTATTTGCATGAGGGAATGAAAGCAGCTTGAGTGAGCTGGATCAGGCTGTATATTTGGCCCATTCATCTCTCCTCCTTCTGCCTCAGCTTCCTCATCTGTAAACTGGGAATAATGATGGTGACCTCCTCATTACTGTGCCTTAAAGAAAAGAATTACAGAGAGCTACTGTGTTGGCACCTACTTCACAGATCTGCTCTGGGAGCATCACAAAGTTACTTTTTTGCACTCCAAACAGTTTTCTGGGCCT
Source organism: Neopelma chrysocephalum (assembly GCF_003984885.1). Lineage (NCBI taxonomy): Eukaryota > Metazoa > Chordata > Aves > Passeriformes > Pipridae > Neopelma > Neopelma chrysocephalum. The sequence goes on from NW_020897714.1 coordinate 26,158,532, forward strand.
AGCTCTTATGTCCACAGAAGATCTTAGTGCCTTATCCACTTCAGTTGCTGCTGATCTGCTTGTTTATTCTTCCTTCCTTCCCTGCTAAGAACTTGTGAAGATGAAAGTTCACTTATCCCTAAACGTGTTTTCTTCTCTGCTTTGATATTAACAGCTTCAGAGGATCCTCAGCCTCAGCAACATCCCACTGCTGCAGCTTCTGGATTTGCTGCTGGATTTGCTGCTGCAGCTAAAGGGAACCAGAACATTCAATGCAACACACATGCTGACATGGTTACAGCAGCTCCTGGGGGCTCACATGGAGGCAGAGGGACCACAACCCTTGCCAGGCATGGTGCATGAGCAGAATGAGAGCCTTGGTGTCCTTGCACCTCAAAGTTTACAGCCTAACCAGGCAAACAAAGCCACATGATGAGAGAACGGCCAGCGGCCATCTCCAGGTAGCAGATGACACACAGCACAATGAAGTGCCAAAGACAGAGCTGGGACTTATCTCGCAGTACCTCTCGGGGGAGAGCTGGGCGTGTGCAGACAGAAGGCAATGTACCCTCTTTCTGGATCATCAGATACTTTGGATTTTGAAGCGGTTTTATTCCTTCCCCCACCCTTTCCTCTTGGTCTCTTTATCTCCTTCATTCTTTTCGTTTTTTTCAGGTCTGCTCCTCATATCTCTCTATTTGATTTTCTTCTCCAGGCATAACTACTTCTTCCTTGCTTAACACCTGCTGTTCTTTCTGTGCAAAGTGGAGGACAGAAATGCAGCTAGGCAGGCCAGGGAGGGGAGCCAGGTCCCAGAGGACTCTAGTTGCGTGCTTGAGGAGGGTCCTGGACAAAGCACACTCTTCTTGGCCTCACAGCTTTGCCCTGCTGGCTCTGCACTGCCTTTGGCATTCTCTGTCCCTCTCTCCAGTCAGGTCACCAGGTGAAGTCTGTCATCAGCCAACTCTCGATTCCCTCACAGAAGTGCTTGCAGGCAGCTGGTGCCAATTCCTCTTTTCTCCAGTAATAATGGATTCCCTGTGACACATTCCACCTTAGCTGTGATTTTGATCTTGCCAGAATAACTTAACCATGCTACTAGCTGGAAACAAAAGCTACTTGCTCACATCTTTCTGCTTTCTCTCTGTGCCTGCTGCTGTTTACAATTCCACCTGCTCTCCCCCTCCTTGCAGTAATCTGATAGTTCCCTCAGCTCTCTGGCCCTGTGTCCCAGGGGCTGCACATTTATGGAGAGAGAAAGAGCCCTAGAGCAGAGAGATACAGTGTAGGGGTTTGGTATTGAGTAATTTATCAGCAGCAGTATCCCTGTGGAAAACAAGTCATCAGCAATATGAAGGGTGCATGATCTTCCCCTCTGAACTCCAGAGCAGCAGTAGGGCCCAGCACTGAATGCTAATGGCTTTGTGTAGGGCTCCTTGTCCTCTGTGTTTGTTCTGAAGTACAAGAAGAAATCTACTTCCATAGGAAAGCACTTTCAGCAAGGTCCATAGAGGTGTTTGAATAGGCCCACGAAGTGTCTGTGTAACTCCTTCAGCATTTTGGAGCTACTGAAGGTTTCCACTAAAAGGACTGCAGCCTTAAACCTTTCCTGTGCACAGGGCAGCAGCTGGTGCAGTCTTGTTATGTTGTGAAGTATTATTGCTTGCTCTTGCTGTGGCCAGATGCTCTGTGCTGTTGCAGCACTGAGGACCACAGCACTCATGTTTGTGAACCACATCTCTGAGCCAGCATCTGAATCACAGCTGTCCAGGTTTCCATTTTAGTCACACAAGAAGACAATTTTGTTAAACTTTGCTCCTGCAAAAGTTGGGAGCGGGGGAAGTGCTTGGTCCTATCCTTTTTCCAGAAGTGCATTTCTGCAGGATATTGCTGCTGATAAACTCCCACGACTGTTCTCTTATTCCATGCAATTCCTCTCCTATAAATCCCATACATATATAGCAGTCCCCCACTCCAAGGCGACATATGGTATGTATCACACAGAAGTCCAGAGACCTTTCCTATAACATCTGAGTCCTATGCTTTAATGGATACATTGACTTTCCATTCCATACCACTTGATATTAAAAGTATCTCAGTTGATTCCCCAAATCTCTACTCAACTAGATTTGAGCTGTCTCATAGACTTGCACTGCTTCAGTGACCCAAAACATCCTGGTTAGCTAGAAGAAAGAACAAATTTTTTTCTTCAATATTCAAAGAGGGAGTTGTGTGGGACTGCAAGTTTTCAAAGCCTATGGTCTGTGGTCCAAGAGCTAAAAACAGTCACAAACTTCACCACCAGCTGGATGAAAACTTATAGCTCATCTTGCTACTGTTTCTTCTTCAGCTATAAAAAAAAGGAGTCACTTTTAAAAGGGTTTATCTGAATTTTTCTCCGCCTGTAACTGCAAAGAAGATAAAAAAACACAGCAAGATCACAGATTTAGACTAGCTACGGGATTTACAGTCCTGAGAAATGTTCACATAACTGAGTGATGTATCACTCAAATATGTAAATAAGTTTTCCTTGGGGAGCTCTCAGGCTCTGCCTCAGAGGAAGAGTTTTGCTCAAATAAGCACAGAACAGCTTTGTTGTTGTAACTTTATGGAGCTTGTCCCTTCAGGCTGCTAGTCCCAAAAGCTGTGCAAGTCCTGGCCAGGCTCGCTGATGAGGTAGCAAAAGTGTTCAGCTACAGACACTGCCTCTCTAGTCCTGCCAGTGCTCCTCTCCCACTCTTGTTAGAGGCTACTGCTGCCCTTTACTAATAACAGACCACTTGTATTTTTTTCAGGGAAGGAACATAGGACATCTGGGTTTTGTGCACAGTGAGGGTGATTCCGAAAAGCATTTTTTCGTGGGACTAAATTATAATGATTCAACTTTTGGCTTGCTTTGAAATTGGTGCAGTCACGCTGCGACAGTTGTGGTTCTTTCTCTTACCAAAAATACAATGTGACTTGTCCCTTAAGATGATGGCAGCAGCAGCCTCTTCCTGACACAGAACACTAGCATTGTTTTGCCATTATTTTTGGTAACTCTTCCACCTATCCCTACGTCTTTAAAAGAAGGATTTGGAGATCTTCATGAAGATCATGAAGATCACGAAGAACTAGATTTAAAGGGTAAATCACAAAATTTTAGATAAATTATTCTCAGAATAAATTATTTTCAGAATATTTTAGAAGCAAATTGAGCTCAAGACATATAGAGAAAATAGTCAGGGCGAAGCAAGTCTTGTATGGAATGAAAACGTGTAGGCATAAGAACAGTGGACAAAAGAGAAGCAGCAGAAAGGGAACAGAAACTGGATGAAATTAGGATATAAAAACTTATAAATCTCCTTATTTTAATGTACAAAAAATACCAAGTCCTAAAATATGACCTTTTCCTGGCAATGTCCACATTGTTAAGAAGTTTGCCTTTTGGAGCAAAAGGGGTGGGTATGCTTGGGCATTATTCCAGCCTTGTGCTTGAGATCTCTTCTGTGCCCATTTCAAGCAAGTGCTATTACAAGCCACACATGGGCACATGCATAAAACAGCTAAGAAAATAGAAGCAGGCTTAATTTCAGACAGCAAAAACAGAGCAAGTTTTGCATGCAGATGGCTGCCTTTGAAATCTGACTTGCTTTCAACACGTCAGCATGGCTATGTATCTTCATGAGTTACTGTGACGAGCTGAGAATGGATGGCTGTTTTACTGCAGTTTTTGATAGCAGTCTTCAGAGATTAGGACTATTTTGGAAAGCCAAGTTTTAGAATCTGCTTTCAGAAGGTGCTTTAGATTAGCAAGTAACTTGCGCCACTCCGATATCTCCTGCAAAGATGACAGAGGTTAAAGGAAAATCAGTCATAGAGGAGAATTGGATTTGGGTTTTTATCACGCTGTGCTTGCTTAGGGAGGTTTTTAATCAAAGGTTTGTCAGAGCCAACTTCATAACATGCATTTCAGCAATGAGAAAGGGCTGTGTTCAAGGGAATAAACATACTCCTGAGTGCAATACATCTACACTGACGTAGCGTGTGGCCTCTTGCACTGGTTGGGAAGAAAAGGGATCAGCAAGCAATAAAACTGGCAAATTGTTTTTGATTGTGTTTTTACTAATTATTCACTTCTTAACTTTTTTTTTCCCCTTCTAATTTTTTTGTTCCCCTTCTTGGCTTGCTAGTGTCCTCAGTTTGCTTTCTGATCTCAGTCTTTATTCTCCCTGCCTCAGTGGGAAGTCACTTCATTGAGCCAGAGTGGTAAATGATGTGTGGCTGCTTTCACAGAAGAATAGTAATGACTGCTGTTAGTATTAATCACTGTATTCTTGAACTAGTTTTGTAAAGTATTGTCTGGAAAAATGAGAAGAATCATATTTACATGACAAACTGCCATAACTCTACTGACACCCAAAAGGAGCACTTAGTGTAGCAGTGACTGGAGTTTCTCATTTCATTTCAAAATACATTTGCTTCTGACATTCATGTCTGCTTCGTACTAAGCAAAGCTATGCTTTCTGTCAAACTCGGGTCACATCCACTGAATCCGGTGGTAGATGAGGGACTGAAACTCTAAAAGATGTGTTACTTAAACATTGCTAAGAAGGGAAAAGTTATTCTCTTTCAGCAGTTATTCTCTTTCTCTTGTTCTATTCAGTAGAAGTTCAGGAACTTCCCCAGGCCTCACATTTTCTACAATTTAATTGTGTTGTAACTTGTTATAGTAGGAAACTATGGAACAATATTTTCAGGAAAGCAAGATCGTAAGGAGAGGCAACATCTTTTACCAGACTTGTTGATATAGTCGGCAAAATCTGATGTGCTTTCAGGTTCTGAAACCCTGCAGGTGACTCTGTGCTTGGAAAATATTTTATATCTGCTCTAATGAGTAATGTTAGCTCTGCTCCAAGCTTCACTTTCTCTGGTCATCAAAGCTACAACAACGCTGCTATCAAAAAACACACAGAGGATCATTCTTTCCCTCCAGTCTTCCACAGGAAAGAAAATAATGGTCATTTTATGTCCTTTAAGATGTTGGGAGGGAAGAAGAAATGTTTTCTATATCAGTGGGCAACACTTTCTCTCTAGCTGTTTTCTGGTGTTGGCCTTTGATCACTCCTGCTTCGCGTCAGTTGTGATATCTCAGTGCTGAAGCCAGGCATTGAGTCCTCCTACTCATTTCTGGATATTCCCCCTGCTCCCCACACAAGCCACCATCAGACAAACAGCTTCTGCTCTCTTTAGACACATGTTTCATAACTGTCAGCTTCTGGTATCAGCTTTTAGAGACATGCAAAATAGCTTTCCTTCCCCCAGCATCCATATGCTGAACTACCAGACTACAAAGATGCCCTTTTTTATAGTCCTAATTTGTGAAATCTCATTAAATTGAGAATTAGCTGCAAATTGAGATTTAAATCAGTTACCTCTCTTAAGCAGTGCTACATGGCTATGCAAACTGTTTTCTTTGAAAAGTCATTTTTAGGCTAGGTTTACCCTAGGTAGTGCCTGGTTGTGAAACCTTGACCTAAAATTCACTTTTTGGTTACATGGAACTAAATTTCCAGATGGACTTGCAGAACAATCTTTCCGCTTAACTTCTTCGCTTTTGATGATATGCCTTACATATTGAAGGGAAACAGAAAACAGGAGAGAAAACAGAGGCCAGAGAAAGGCAGCACTCTGCCCAAGGTCAAACAGAAGGTGGGAGCCAGGGCAGAATTGCACCATCTCAGCTCCAACCATGGGCACCAGGTGCTGTTCGTGAGCTCCCTCCCTTCCTCCCTCCCTCCCTCATATTTTCTAACAGCAATTTGTCATTGCTTCACAAGCTGGCTGCTTGGGCTTCTGAGGACTGAGAATGTTTGAAAAGCAGAGTACAGGATCATATGTTTTTCTCACTATGAGCTAGAAAAAAAAAATTTTTGCTTGGATTTGTATTTATTCATGATCATTTTCCCAAGATGATGTAATATGCTAAATGCAAATGTTTATACTAATGCACTGTCATAGTTCCACTTAGAGCAGAAGGTGAAGAATGTTTAACCAATCTGTTAGCTGCCTATGGCTGTTTTTTCCTCTAAGGGTTACCGCAGTGGATTGTAATGCTCATTTAAATACCAGCACCTTCCCATCTAAGCCAGGCTGGCATCCTGACTTCACTGGCCTCCTGTTCATAAAAAAAAAAATCAATTGGTGTATATAGGCCTTGCTATATTTGCACTTAAGCTGGATACAGCCATGCTGCTGAAAGAGAAATGTGACACAACTTAAAAGGGTGTTGCCCTGTACTATTCCAAGCTATACTAGCAAGAAATACATAAAGTTCCTTGTTGTTTTGTTCAGTATGCTTATAGCTATTCCAGAGCAAAGAAATGGTACAAAAATCACACACAAGCACAAAGTTACTAAAGCCAGTATTTGTATTGTGGGCCAAATTTTATTGTCTTTAAAATGTGTTGATTAACAACAGACGAGCTAGCACATCTGCTAAATGTTTCATTTTTATTTAGAGAGAAACCAATCAAAGTCTCAAATATTCACATTTCTTGTGCTTCATTAGCTGTTTTGTGTGTTGACCCCTTGAGTTTTACCGTCTATGACAGTAACAGTATTGCAAAATGCCTTATTCTTAGAAAAATGAGTAGAGACTCTATTTCTTGGGCTTTCTTCAGCTGAAGCATTCAAGTTTGTGCAGTTTTTTGCTGCATTTGTATGCCCTGAAGAAAAAGAAGGTAACATCTGTGAATGACACACTCTTTTGCTGACCTTGTCTTCATCCCAAGATGAGGATCCTTTTGACTGATTGGCCACCGTATTTCCATGTTTGGATTTGATACCTCAGCTTAGGGCAGGGACATAGCAAACATCAAGACTGTCTCCAGGTAGAGTTCTCTGTTTTCAGGCTGTAAGATTTCAAAAGTTAAAATGGTTTCATCTCTGAGTATTCCTTAGATGCCATTTTGTGGTAGCTTTATGAAAGTATGACTCAAGGCATGTAATTAATCCCTAAAGCATTTCATTCTTTGACAAGTTTTGCAACACATGGGACTTCACAATAGTGGTGAAATATTTTCCAGAATATCAGTATGAATTCAGCTATAACATTTCTGCTGGGGATATAGCAATATGTTTATTTCTGTGCTCAGACAAAAAAAATCCAATAAAGATGGATATATTCCACTTAAAAACATGGAAAGAATCGTGAGACTCAAAATATATAAAGTTTTTAATAGACTTCTGTAGTTAAATTTCCTCATGATTTGTTAAACAGGGAGAAGATCTGGGAGATCTATTACCTTAATGATGACTTAATGGGAGAAGGCTTTTGAAGTTCTGGGACAGTGTTCACAGAATTATCTACACTGCTTGAAGTTAACTATCCATGTTGCTTTCCAAGGCTGAATCACTGAACTTAAGTATTTCAGTGTAGGATCAGAATAAAGATTAATTTAGGTAATTTACTGTCCAGGGCCAGTAGCAGATGCTTAGAAATGAGCACCAGCTTATGATTTCGTAATACAGCTTGAGCCAAGATAAGAGCTTGTTGCTGCCAAGAGAGAAAGGTCCTGCCCTTTTTTTCAGCTTCTGAGCCCCCAGCTCCTGGCTTCATAAACCCCAGATTGCCTGTGCATTGCTGGTGCTTGTCCAGACACACAGTAAGCCAATTCACTGAAATGGCTGAAAGGTCACTTGAATAATAACAAAAAGAAGTGCTTTTGTCTTTGGTGAGCCGAGCTGGCTTGCCTCATGATCAGTAGGTCACAGAGCCAGACGCAGGGTCATGCACTTGGGATCAGTGGATGTGGGAGGAAAGAGCAGGGAAGGCTGGATAGGACTGAAGGAAAGAACTAAGAAGGGGGGAGTAGGGAGGGAGTAAGGCTTCCAAGTTGTGTCAGCAGCGAGACGTTTATTTGGCTAAACCATCTATTTTTGCCTGTTTGACACCTACTGGAAAATCCAGCTGGTCTTCCCAGAGAAGCATGTACAGTGGGTGGGAGAGCTCTTTCTTGAATGAAAATAGCTTATTTATAATTTATGAAAAATTCTGTATGGGGGTTGTGGGGTTTTGTTTTAGTTTCTCTACATGTGCATTACTTTACAGTCATTGTTCTTAAGTTTTATTGTCCATCTTATTGTTCAGACAATCAACTTCATGCAATCCTTCTGCAGCAGTTCACGGTAGCCAGAGCTGTATGCCACACTAAATCTCAGTGTCCAGAAATTGTTGTATCATATGACAACTTTGGCGTGTCACTCTATAGCCTTTTGCATGTCATTTATTTATTTGTTAAAGAATACAGATTCCAGCGCTGAACCTGGGAGGATCAGGACAACTGCCTTTCCACTGCCTTCCATTGAAAACTGACTGTATTTAGTTCAGTGCTCCCTTTCCTACTTTTTGAGCTATTATCGGTCCTTGAGGGAATCTTTTCTTCCAAACTGAGAGGGCTGAAGAGCTTTCAATAAGGAACACTGTTGCCACCTTTTTTGGAAGATGGCAAACTTATTACTTGACCATTGATTGTGTCCATATGATGGATGACACGGATGTCTTCCCTGAACAGAATGAATGTTGATACATATATCATATTTACTATTCATTCTTTTCTTTGCTTGGGAATTTTTTCTGTGGATTTCACCAGTGGCAGGGAGCCCTTGTTTAAGGTTGGTGCCATACTGCCATCTTTCATTCCATTAGCACTTTGTCGGTGCTCAGATATAGATCACACGTCATGGCAGTTCCATAGCTGAAATGCTTTAAACTCTTGAATAAATATCATTTGATCTGGGTAGTTTTTCTCTAGTTCAGTTTCTCAATTTGTTTCAAGTCATCCAGTATTGATTTGTTAAGTTGAGGCAGTTCTTTCTGGTAAAGAATGTCTCCATTGTAGGAAATTCATCGACAGTTTTTAGGGCCATTAGATGCTTCTGAAAATCTAGAGGGTTTTTTGTAGCTTAGCAAAATGTCTAATTACAAAAATTTAATACACGCTCGTTGTGGTAAGTGAAAAAAATATCACTGTGAATTTTTTTTATTGGCAGCAGATAATTGTGCATATGTGTGTGTGTGTATGTGTGTGTGCAGGCAGCCCAGCTGAAGGAAGAACTTGGAAATGGTGGAGATAAATAAAGGCATATGCTAGGAATGCCCAGGAACCTTGGCTGGTAAGACTGCAGACTGATATCTGGAAGCAGCTGAGCAGCAGGAATCATCCTGACTTGTAGCCTGATCTGCCCAAGCCAGGGGGGATCTCCCATCTGTGGAGGGAAGTTAAGACCTAGGGAAGATAGTGCTGGTGGTAGAGTATGAACACATGAAGTAATCAGTTGGGTTTTAAATATAAGTCAGTATCCAAATCCACTATGGGTTGTTGTTTGCTCTGTCTCACCCCCAACAGGCATGAGTCAGGCCACTGCATCTTTTATGTGGCTTTTTTTTTCATTTATTCCTATAACAGTAAGTGTTGACTTACACTTTGATCACATTTTCAACTGTTTCTTTTCATCACAGAATGGTTTGTGTTGGAAGGGACCATAAAGATCATCCAGTTCCAAACTCTGCCCCTGCCATGGGTTTTTTTCCTGACCTGCAATATCTAACACAATATAGATAGAAGTTTAATATAGTGGTCTGGTTTTTTATTAAGTTTTCACTTTCTGGAACGGTTACAAAAGATAGTTCATGATCTGCCCATTATATTACCTCCCTAATAATTTATATTTTTTAAGTTCATCTGAAATTTGGACCCTAAATGTTTTTTTAGATATACAACAAGGCCGCATGACATGAAAATACTGAACATTTACCAGCTTCCATTCCCTTTCAGCCTTTTTAATGTAACTCAAAGCCCTTTTCTTGCACTTGAACAGACAATCCTTTGTTTTACTCAATTCTGAAAGCAGAACAGGAGCTATTTCATTACTACCTCTAAGTCAGGTGCTGTGAGTGGGCAGCTATGTCAGATATTCAGCACGTCAGTGAAGGCAGGACACATTCCCTGGACAGCCACCTTAAGAGCAAGGAGTCCTGTACCCCAGAAGCCTTGTTTTGAGCTGCTGTTCCTGAGGCTGTTAGGCACCTTTCTTCTTAGATTGATGGTGGGTACACAGAGTCATAGGCAACATCAGAGCATCAGTTATTTTGTTCTGATAAAGCTAAACTGGAATGTCACTTTGATTTGTTAGTTAATTACCATCACTTCACTTCTTTGTTCCTTGGAACATTCTTGAGGTTTGGTTCATACTGACTTACAGAAACTGCTTACTTACTCATTTATCTCTCAGATTTCTTCCAATCAGGAACATAATGAATATCACCAACATCATGGTAACAGTATTGCAGAAATCTCCAAATATCACCAAACATGATGCCAAGTCATATATATTTAGATTTCACTGTGGAAACCAGGGTTTGATGAGAATAGCACTCTTCAGTTTATGGATTGAGATGTAATAAGAATCAATATCTGGGAGTTAAATCTAGACAAGTTCAGGATAGTGATAACAGTAATTTTAACGGTGAGAATGATTGGTCATTGAAATAAGTTATTTGTTGATTGGAGTGGATACCCTGTAAACCAGAAATATTTAAGTCAGGGTTGCAGACATTTTTGTAATTATGTACTTGCTTCAGCCTCAGCATAAACTGTTATAGGACAGAGTGACAGTAGGGATTAGATTATATTACCACAATTTTCTCTCTCTCTCTCTTTTTTTTTTAATCTTAAAACTCTACCAGTCATATTTCTTGGACTAGAAGGGTTTTTCTGAATTATTTACGAGTTTATATTTTTAATTATCTACCAGTTTATATTTTTAATTATCTTTCTTCACATCTTCACTGGAACAGGAAAAGAACAAGTGAACAAAAGGTTTGGGCTTTGATTTCTGGAGGGCAGAAAAAATCCACACTTTTCAAGCCGCAGTCAGCATCCCCTCCTTTTTCACCTCCTTTTGCTCACCAGTAAGGACAGATATATATATTCCTCTCTCTTCCCCTAAGCATGTTCTGAGCTCAGATATTCCAGGTCTCATAGCTGTCTCTAGACATGATTGTCATATGCTTAGAGTACACAGTGGAAAGGACTGGATTTTTTACTGTATTGGGCATTTTTTCTGTTTAGCAGGATTGGTAGAAAGGGTAGCAAAGAGAACAAAATTAGTATGAACCTCAAGGTGGAAATAATTAATCCAGCAGGTCAAACACCTTGCTATAAGAGTTCTCTTCCTCTTCAAGTCTCTTTCAGTTGAGGGCAGAGATGTTCAAATTCAAAAGCAGCTCTAGGACTTATACCATACTCAGACAATTTTACAAATGATGACACAAAGTTTCATCACTTTGAATCTACGGTTCATTCCATGATGCATTCAACGAAATGTCAGTTTTAGTTCAGTTCCCAGTTAAAAGTGCATACCCACCTCACACTGCCAGCTATCACAACTGGTTACCACCCTCACCTTTGATCTCTCCAAACCCACTCAGTTCTTGCCGTGCCATGGAAAGCTTTGCTTTCATACTGAAAAGTGATCTTTATAAGGGTTTACTTAAATGAACAGGATACTGCTTCTGTGCTTGTTCTGCATTTCTGATACCATGAAATGTTTCCTTTTCCACTAATTCTATGTCTACAGAGGTCAGCTCTTTGCTGCCAGCTTGGCAAACACTACCCTGGCGTATTAGCTTGATCCTAGCTCAAGTAAAGTTCCTACCAGGATTCTGTAAAGAATTGTGGGTTTTGCTGGTTACCGTCATTTGATTGCTCCAATTAAGGTTAAATCCCAGAAACTTTACTGTTTCAACCAAATTTTCCTGGTCAGAATGCAAAATTTAATCAATAGGTTCAGTGTTAAAGAATGAGTTGCCTTCCTTACCCTTTCAACCCAGGAGACTAGTCTGTGTCAGCCTATAGTTCCAGTGTCAATTAATGTTTTTTCACATACTGAATAAAAATGAGGAAGTATGTGTACATGCACATTGTCAAGCAGGTGGTTTCCAACAGCCTAGGTCTCTAACCAGCTGTTTTCTCTGTTCCCTTCCCGTGGCTTTTGCAACAAATGTGTTATTCAAAAGATTAAGATTTTGATGAGGGAAAATGGAAAGTCCCTAAATCATGTTTTCCTGCAGCCTGCATGGCCGGCTAGGGAGCACAAGCTGTGCCTACCCGACAAGTTAGTGTAAAGGGGTAGAGTCAGCCAATTTATTTTCCTCTGACAGCTGAAAACATCTCGTTTCTGTCTCTTTCCTGCCTTCCTTGTCTATGCTTCTGATTGCAGGGGTCACTGCAAACCAGTTCCAACTGGTTGCAAACAGCTGTGCTGTTAATTACTTTATTGGCCAACACAGACCTCAGCAGGTAACATTTTTCCTTGATTTCCCATCTCTTCTTTACCTTCCTCCTTGTCCCTGCAGCGGGAATCAACAACTTTCCCAATGCAAGAAGTGGATGCTTAAAATAACAATGTATTTAATTACAAAGGAAAATTTAAAGGGAAACAAAGTGCACCGCTCTCAGACATGCTTAGGTAATTCTTTTTGAATTACAGCCTGAAAGAAGGCATTGCTTCATCTATTGCCTCTACAAAACATCATAGTCAGAGGGTGGGATCATGCTGTCCTCAGAATTATCTCTTTGTCTTGATTATTGTCTTCCATCTCATTTTAAAAAGCCAAATTTTATAGGGTTATGCAGTTATAAAGTCAAATATAGGCTTGTTATAGGGACAAGTTCATGAGTTATAGAAGATGTGTGATATAAAAGCAGATATAAAACAAGATTATTACTTTAAGGCATTCATTCATTCATTTGAATGGATCTCATAAAGTACAGTGATGTCAGAGCTTGCACTAAATGCACCTTCTTACCCAAGTACCACCTTAATGCTCTCCCAGTTCTACTACTCAGGTAGAAAATTGTACCAGTGAACCAATACATCCTCCCCAGCAAGGCAGTGGGGCAGGGGGTGGCTACCCTCTGGGTTCCAGGTGGAAGATATCAAGAAACCAGTTAGGAAGCAATAAGGCCTTAATCCTCCAATGCCCTGCCTACAAGTCCCCCAGAAAGACAGGTAATTTTCCACCCAATTAATAAGCACTGTATGTGTGTCTGGGGTTGTAGGAACTGCCTTCAGAGGCACAAAGGCCAGCTAGTCAGGTCAGGGTTTGCAGTGAGTATGTTTATTGCCACTGTTCTGTTTCTGAGGTTTCTGTGCTAATGCTGGCTGCAGATTTCTGCTAGAGACACTAGCCCCTTTCTAAAGCTTCTGTTCTCTAGGACCATATGACTTAATTTTTTAATTTAAACAATAGTTGAGGTATTTTGTGAAGAAAATATTAAAAATAATGATAAAAAGCCCCACCCTACATTTATCAGTAAATAACTGAAACTAACAACTTGGAGTGGCAGCCAACCTCTTCTGGCACTTTGTAAGGTAAACCTTTTCCAAACAAGGAAAAAAGGACCATAGAGGAACCCATCAGAGCATCCTTTATCTCCATACTGCCTTGCCAAAGTAAAGTTAAAATTTTCCAGAAGTGGTAAAGGGGAAATGAAATTTTGTTTCCTGAGAATGAGTGGGATGTTTTAACAAGACTGTTTAAATTTAACTTTAATTACACTGAGAAAGATGGTGATAAAGCTTCTGGCAAAATGCATTGCTAAGAAACGTTACTAAAAGTATAGCAAAACATGGGGATAACTTGTCTGGTTGTTGTGGTGTTCCTGTTACCAATAGCTTTTAATAACACAGTCATTAATAACAGTTTTAATAACGTCTGTCATTTTTGTGGTAGTTCAATAAATCTTGCCTTCTTATGTGCCCATATAACAAGTGGGACAGTGAGGAGGTGAGGACTCTTTCTGCCTTGCTAGTTGTAGTGGCTCACACTACTTTTACCCTGGCAAAACCAGTGCAAACCTGCCCCCAGCAGTAGTCTGAGCCTCTGCTGTGGTGTGGAATGAAAACCCTTGGCAACTCCTCAACAGGCAAGGGAGGTGGGAAGGCAGGAGTTTCGTGGGACACCTGTAGAAGCAATTTCACAATGTTTGTTCTGTGGAAGAAAGCCACAAACTTGGGATAATACATCTGCAGGTGTTGCATCCTGCTGCACAACCTATTTATTTGGCTGTTCAAAGCCAAATTTATGTTTTAATTCACGATGGAGTTGCCAGAAGGTCCAAGAAAATCTGTTCCTTTTCTTTTTTAAAAAAAATCATTATCTGTGGAATATAAAACCATTGGAAAGAAAAAAACCCTTTAAATATTTAAAATGTTAACTAAGTTAGGTTTTCATAGGATGTTATTTTCTTTCCTATTCTAAATTAACTGATTTTTTCATTCCCTATACATGTTGGATAGGCATATTAAAAGCTTCCTAAGTATATAAAATGTTTTACCTATATAATTTCTGAAATGAAGAATGGATAGATGGTGTTAACAGCTTATAAAGAACATCTCCCTTAAGGTTCATTTGTGTTGTTTGTGCCATCCCAACAAATTGCTTGGCATTTGCTTTAGAATTTTACCAGAAGTAAAGCTAAGTACACGTGTAGCAGTAATGGAAAATTGTTTTACTGTTGCATAAAACTTTGCATGACAAGGAATGTACAGCTGGATGGGCTCAAACTAGACATTTCTTCATATGATTCTTTCAAACGGAACTTACTGCTGAAAGAAGTGGAATCAAACAAAAAAATCATCTTAAAAGTTGTGGGGTTTTTTAGTCTTTAAAATAAAATTGTAGGGTCCAAGATGATTTACCACATAAATAATCTGATTTAGCAAAAATTATATTAATTCCTTACATTTACATAGGGCTATTCATCTGGAAAAACATCCTATGCTGATTTACATCATACTCACTTTGCATATGTACCAAACCCCTAATCTAAGTAGTAGATCAAATGCTTTTCAGCACTGCAGGAGAGGATTAGAAAGGCAAAGAACTGTCAGGAAAATAATTATAAGTACATGAAATTATCAGTGGAAATGTTTTATTTAGTAGTCACTTAGTGTCTCATCGTGTCCACTGCTTGAGGAGAGGTTAATCTCCCTTTACCCCTGCTGTTTAACTCTTGGACAGCTGCTCCAGTCAGTCTGGGACTCTCCAAAGTGTACAGAAGACCAGGCATGTATTTGGGAAGTGATGCCCCTCAGCTGTTTGGGTTGCTGTCACAGGATGAGGCATATTCCAGGAGAGCCACTTTTCCCTCCCCACAGATGGTCATTTATGACTGATTGAGACCAGACAACCCAGCTCTCCAAAACAGAGAGCTAAAACTTAGCTCTGTCTGGACTGGTTCACAGGTAAATAAGACTTGTCCGTTTCTACACTCTTGTTCTCAACTCGCAACTGGACAGGCTTTATCAAAGTGGGGTAAATCAGAGTGTGTGGAGTTCATGGAAGTATCTCCCAGAAGCTCATTCCAGGAGTCAGCACCAGAGGTTTACTAAAACCGCAGTTATAGAGTCCCAATGGGCCAATTATGAAGAACAAGAAGGCTTTAGAGACAAAACTTTCTTTAGTGTTGGTCTTGGTTTAACTCTAAAAGTCTGCTACCAGACTCTGTCAGAAAAAGAATATTAAGGTACATTGCCTGATATGTGTGTATTTCCTGCTGATGTGGGTGAACCAAGCACAACCACAACCAGCTATGCTGGCTCCTTTTCTGCCTTACAGAAACAGTCTCTGAAACCAGTCATTTGCTAGAATAGAAAAACAAGGAAATGATTGAGCTTTGAAGTCTCTGTCTGCTCTGCTTCCTTTTGACTTTACCATTCTGCTACCTGCACATGTTGAAGAGTTCATACCACCCTCAAAGAAATTGAGGAAGTAAATTGATAACACTGGTGAGATGGCATCTCTAGGGGCATGAGGACCAGTGGAGGAGTGGAATCAACCACAAAGTGATGATAGAGAGGACAGGCTTTCTCTCTTTAAATTTTATTTTACTAGGTGCTGTAGCAAACGTTGAACATAAAGCATGAAAAATCTCACTGAAACCAATGTAGAATCCCAAAATGGGACCTTTGTCAACAGAGCTATTTATGTAAGAAAGCTTTCCAGACAGTGCAAGTGAGATACCACATGCAATAAAACACATGAGCACTGGTAGCCTCTGGCCCTCAGAGGGGAATAACTTACAATCACCGCGTGAGTCATGGAGACAGGCAGACACAAATACTCATGTTAGCTCAAAGGAAAAAAAAGGGTTCTGCTCTGGGAGATCAACATTCCCATCAGGCCACCACCCTGCCACCACCCTGCCACATCTTGTACACTTTCTCAGCTCAAAGCAGATGAACAGGTCATTTGGGAAAAATGGACTCCAAAGAACTACAAAACTTCAGTAAAGGACATGCACTGGCACACTATTAATTTTTGTCATTACTTTCAAAGATACTGCTCAGAAGTTTGGGTCTAGATTTAAATATACTGTGTCTTTTTCAAAGCAGCAGGTAATATAATTGCAATCTAGTAAGGGTTGCAGATCCTTCCACAGACAGCTGAGTGTAGAGAGCCATTCAGGAGAAGAATTGCTGGTCTTTTTTTGTTGTTCCCTGAAAGGAAGTCTTTTTGACTTCTCAGAGTGAAACCTAACATTCCTGCCAAGGTAGAGAGAAGGAATGAGGAAAGGCTGATAGAATACTCTTTTGTGAATCTGTCTCATTGTTTCTGCAATCTGCATGTACCTTTGACCTCATGAGCTTCCAAAAGCAGAGATTCCTACAATGCAGTATGAAGTTCTTCCTTTTTTGTGTTACCAAGAAAGAAATTTCTTTTTAAGGCCTGTGTAGATATGTTTACTTATGGTAATGTTCATGAAGCTCTCCTGTTTCATAACTGTTGTTTAATGATGGATGGATTCAGCCATTTGGACATGACAAATGATGAAGTATGACTCATTCTAGCTGGTTGCCTGAGTTATGTATCTGTGAACAGTGGAAATATAATACACACAGAGAAGAGAAACTGATGTAAAGTGCAACAAACAGGGGAATAGGAGAAAGAAATCAATAAAACAAAAGGATTTATTTCTCCAGAGTTTTAGTT
Organism: Neopelma chrysocephalum; assembly: GCF_003984885.1. Lineage (NCBI taxonomy): Eukaryota > Metazoa > Chordata > Aves > Passeriformes > Pipridae > Neopelma > Neopelma chrysocephalum. The sequence goes on from NW_020897714.1 coordinate 26,175,552, forward strand.
CCTAGAATTGTTTGTCCAAGTCTGGTTTCAAAACTGCTCAGAGGTTATTCCTGCTTGCTTCACATCACTTGTCCCTAGAGCTGGTCAAACAGGCTTTGACTGTCAGCAGATGTAGCCGGATGCTCCCACCTCTGCTCTGTTTGCAGGTTACAGGGAGCACAGGGAAATGCTCCAGGCTAAAATCAGAAACATGGCAACAATAATAATAATCCCAGCACATACATTCCAGGTGGCTTTTATGGGAACCAGTAGTTCATGAATGCATTTAGCACTCAAAATCTTTCCTTCCTTCACCACTGCTTCTTCTGCCCCAGGACACACGGCTACTCTTTCCTGTCTAATGAAAGGGAATCACACCAGCACCTCTTCTAAGATGAGAGATATAGTGGCTACATTGAAGAAGCCACCATGGTGTCACCAGAGCTATAGGCTTGCTTGGAAGAAGTGTCTGGCTCAGGTCACTGAAATACCTATTACCATATAATTTTTTTATACATAGTATTCACATGCACATGTATGCTTTGTGAGATACTGCAGCACTTTTAAGTCAGGTTAAGAAGTACATAAGAAATGCTTTAGAGTTTATTCTCTGAAGTTTGGTCTGACTACTTTGCAATTGCTGTAAGTAATACTGTACAAATAACTAACAAGTTAAAGAAGGAACTTGAACTAAGATGTTGTCTTGCTCTTTTCAAGTTTCTCTTTTTCTTTGGTTGTTCACCTTTCCAGAACCTACAGACGGAAAATGGTCTCTCTTTCAAGAAAAGCAGAGTGCTGCCTCTTTTTTTCCAATTCCTCTGCTCTTCTGGGGCAGTGAACTGACTCTGCAATCAGTCAATACCTAACAAAATTAAAGTAGAGTAACATAATAGCAACAGTCTCTTGTGCTGTGCAATTTACTATTAAATCCCTCGAGTACCATGAAGAATATCTCAGATAGGTTGGCTTCCATTCCCACTCTTCCCATATATCATATTTGCCCTAGAAATGTTGTTCTGAGATTTACTGCTATAGCACTGATGATGAGAAATGAGCTTGACTTTTGCAGACTTAATATTGTTGATATTTTTTCCCTCTCTTCATAAAATTTATTTCTTTAAGGGATCTACTTGACTTTTCGCACTCCTCAAAAAATGTGTGACTATTTTCTGAATGAAATAACCTGGGCTTCTGTGCCTAGTAATGGCAAAATCAAATTAAATAAAACAAAGCCTGGACTTCTAGCCATTCTCAATCAAAGATTTATCTGTACCATTTTCATGTGTTATTCATGGAATGTAGTAGAGAAGTGGCAGTCAAAACCCACAGCATCCTTAAGAATCCTTGAGTGCAGCTAAACTCCAGGGAAAGTTTCTCACTGACTTTCTCTGGACCAATAATCTTCCAATCTCATCAATGTTCATTTGTCTTTGCTGAACTGGCTGTAAGGAGAGGTGAATTTTCCACACTTACCTCAGCCTGAGCCAGGCAGAAGTTACTGTCTCTTTGAAATACCTTCTGACAGACAGGAATTCTAATCAGGCACAGATGATTTTTCATTCATTGAAGACTTGAACCAAAAAGCAAAAGGTGACAAAGCTCAATCTTCTTAATCTTCTTTCCTCACTTTGCTAAACTTAATCAGCAATTGCTGGCACTGACCTTTTTTTCCTTGATATCAAGAAGAGGATGCTCCTACTGCATTAATAATTTCCAGCCTGATGAGAAGGTCTACACTTCTAGTCAAGTGTAGGATGCAGATAAGGACATGAATTCCCTCTAAAGATCAAACATAGGTGACCCCATTGACACCATTTGTGAAGTGGACAAAAACAAGCAATTGAAAGGCTGAAGTAGAAACAGTGATTTTTATACTTGTGTAGATCTTCTCTGCACCTCGGGGAAAGGGGAAAAAACTTTGCAGATAGATACAGGATGAAATTACATTCTGGACATTATGGGACTTCATTTTCTCAGGTACTTTTTCAAGCCTGAGTGGAATGTGTGCGTTTTTACAAATTGACTAATGCAGAATTTGGCCCTTTCATGTGTGATGTAATGAATCCAGAAGAGCAGTGTACACTAACACATCACATGTTGGCGATACAGAGCCCTTCTAATCTGCAACCAGGAACTGCTGGTGATGGAAGAAAACTCTTGTGATGCATAGTTAGAAAATGTTATAATATAATCTTATAATTGAAATTAGTCTTACTTTGTGAAAATAAATTAGAACAGCATATGACACCTGACATTCAGATATCCTCCTTTATTCGCAGGAGATTCACTCTCAAATAAACATGAAGATACCTCATTACTCTTGCCTTGGATACTGTCAGCTTCCTAAAAGACCACAAAACCTTATGATTAGGGAAGTTACAAGGGGAGAAAGAGTGCTGAAACACCTTTGAAATACATTTGCAATCAAAAGGAAGTGAAGTGCCCCTCAAAGATGGAACTCTGACACTGGAATAGTATCTCCTTGAGGTGGTAACCTGGTCTCGTGCATGGAAGTTCTATGTGAGTTCAGCACAGTTGCTCTCTCCATGCTCCTGCTCCACAAAAGATATAAAAACAAGCTGAAATAAGAGATTTAGCAATATTCTGAGTATGAGTTTTAGGTTTATTTTCCTCCTTTAAATGTGTCTTAAGCTCTGCAGAAAAGAACGTTGATATTTTGACTTCATGGTGACAGCAGATCTAAATAAAGTCTTGTTGCGGGGAAAAAGAAAAAAGATTTGAGAAGCTTAGCAAGCCAAGATACTTTTTTCTTTTTATTATTATTCTAGCAATTAGAAGGCATTGCTCATTAAACTCCAACTTTTATTTTGGTAGCTGTTGTTGCCAGGATCCCAGAAAAGTCTTCCTGCAAAGTACTACTTGTAACCATTCCACCTAGAAGCAGGGGAGGCAGTGCTGCCAATGACTGCAGGAGTAATCCTTATTGATGCATCATGTTTCTATCAGGTCCAGACATCTTTTGTGGGATTTCATTTAAGTTACTTACAGCATAGACACTTATGTCTGGGCTCTTTTTCTAACCACCCTGTGAGGTTGAGAGAGAGAAAAAGACACTGACTAATTCACTTAAACTCAAGGGGACACTTAAGGAGATCAAGACTATCTGCCTGCTAAAAATGTCAATTTCTGTCCAGCAAGCATAAAAAGAGTCCAGAGTGACTACATGGCAGGCATTTAGACCCAAGTAAAATTAATCCCACCCTTCACTTCAGCAGGTGTTGCATAAATTAATAGATCACAGACATGGGAATATCCAGGTCATGTCCCCCATATGCCTCCAAATATGCTTATGTGAAAAATATTATTCCATAGGTCTAGTAGCTCTCTACATTTATGCCAAAAAGCCCCCACCTGCTGATGCATCCATAAAACATCTTACTGCTGCTGCAGAAGAGGTCAACAGTTGCGGGATGTTTGCTGGCTCCTGTATTCTTTGTTTGTGGCAGCAAACCAAATGGAACCCAGAAACCCAACAGGCTTTTTTGGCTTGAAGTCAGACTGTGAAATGGTTCTATAAACTGGGCTGTAGCCAGCACTGCTTCTCATGTCAGGTATCCAGGGAAGAAATTAGTCAGGCCTGCATTTCTGTCTTACCTATTCCCACCCTCTCAGACTAAGCCAGGCATTTTTCTTTCATCACTTTCCTTAGCAACCTTTCCTGCCCTGCTTGTGGTTTTTTTACCCCTTGTCAAACATAGCAATCTGAGTATTATTACCATAGAAATTATATCAAGAGCTATATGAAAAAGCCATTTCCTTTACCCTCTCCTTGCAATTATAGTCTAACTGCTTCAATAAAAAAAAAATCATTCCTCGCAGACTGCATTACTATTGAAAAAGATTAAAATAGTTTGGCTATCATAAAGAAAGAAAAATAGCAACCCACACACAAGAGGAGCAAGTTCTGCATGTACCCATCCAACCTAAATTCCAGCACATGGCCCCTCCTTGCTAAGAAATATCTCAGGATGCAGTTTCCCTCCCTCTGCCCCAGCAGCCCTGGAGGTGCTGAAGAAACAGGAAGGAAAGGCAAAAAGAGGTCTTTAAAAACGAGCCAAACAAACAGCAGAGGGAAAGCATGCAAACTGCCTGTAGCCCAGGAAAATCAAGCAATCTCTAAACTGATTTCCAGAACAAGTGAAGAGGCTGGGAAGGGCCAATACTTTAGTGTCTGAGCCATTTTTTAGTTCAGTTGTCCCTGTATTATTGCACATAAGAATGTGTTATGATTCACACTCGAGAGAGTGCTTGTTTATTATCCCAAAGAATGTATTGGACAGCTTCATTACACAGACAATAGAGTCATTTAGCTAGTGTCTCCTTCTTGTGAGGTAAGTTTTAAGAGTAGTCTATTGCTTCCTGTACATTTGATGAAAATACATTTACACTGTTTTCTCTAAACACAGGTTTATTTTCCAGGTGCTATGTCCTAATTATAACATTTCACTGCACATAAAATTGAACTCAAGGAAGAGCTATTAGGAACGTTGCATTGTAACAATCCCTGGATTGTTCAGTGCCTGGTGCAGTCTGGTCACTTTTCTGATTGGGGCCTCAGTGCTCTATTACAATGCAAATTATGTTAGAATGAAAATAGAAAAAGCATTTCTCATTGATTATGAAGTTTAAGCTGTTTCATAAGCAATATACAATAGTTTGCATTGTGTCTTATGCAGCTATACAGTGCACAGTTGCAACAGTACCAATCTTACCCATAACGCTATACATGAGGCACGTTGTTTTTCTTGAGGCTGCTGCATCTTTGTGTGCATCCACATTGCATTGGAAACACTCATTTGCTAAAATAACCCTAGGTGTGTCATCCAGAGCTATGTCCTTGGCAATCTCATATTACTGCTGAAAGCTTGGAGTCTGTTCTGGCCGTCTTTGATTTCGCTCTGTGTGTTCCTCGACTTGCAGGGAGGTTGCTGGCAAACCAGCTCCATCAGCACCAGCCAGAAACTCCAGGCTACACACAGAGGGCTCTTCAATTCTGCACATCAGACCTTTGCTGGCCAAAGTCAAAGCCACACAGTCCCCAGTTGTTGGGAACCCTATGGTATCTCCTTTTCTCTTCTTCATTTCTCAAAAGCAGCAAGATAGTGCAAAGAGATGGAAATTTTCCCCTGACCTCATTTGGATATCAAGGCCAGCCCTCATATCCTCAGGGAATAGAGAAGTATGTGGGCTGAATGTGCTGCTTGACACAATTTGTCTTCACAAAAACACTTGTCAAAAGTAAACACTTGCAAGAAACTGTGCTGGCTATAATTCCATCACTCAACTGGCCCTATTAAGTGCTTCATTAAAAAAAATTGTCTCCCATCATTGCACATAGCTTTGTTTTTATAACTTTTGTTCTTTCTTATGCAACTGTCCTAGTGTAGTCACAAAACCTGCAGTATTAGGATACCCAACTCTGACTGTCTTGGGATAGGCTAGGCAAAGTTAGACAAGACTGGAAGGGAAGTTACAAGGCCACTTGAATTAGTTTGTAGCTTCTTTTGACTTGAAGGTTCGAGAGCTTCTATTTTCAGCATGTTGTTAACTTGGCACCTTTTTCTCTATTTCGAATGGTTTTGAGAAATGAAGATGAGCCACAAAGCTGAAGTTGGAGGCTTGGTTTCTCTGCTTAACCATTATGACCAGATTTGTTTACTCCCTTGTGATTGCAGAGTCTCTTATTACAGGTGAGGTTGTGTACATCAGAAAGGATGCGATTTAAATTTTATATCCCAGGGTAAATAGGGATTGCTTCAAAGACAATAACTCCACAAACTCATGTTTTCATCACTCTGCAAGTGTAATTATGTCAGACTGATACGAGAAACAGGCACAAGAAATGGATCATTCAGAATTTAAGGTGATTGTTCATCACCAAAGTGGTGATAAACACCACTGACTATGATAAAAGAGGTTCAATATTTGTGCTTCCAGAGGAGGTGAATATATTTTCCAAGAAGCTATTTCTGGGGCAGGGATAAATTTTCCCTCAATAATGCTTTTAATAATAGTACTTCTTTCTATACAGTTCTTTGTGTTAAAGTTGTTTAAACTTCTTACCTCATATTTCTATATGAAAATTTGTTAACTTTTAAAATACAGCTTACACACTGAATTTCTTGCATCTAAAGAGAATGACAACAATAATACAATGATTTATTTCTCAGCTCTGGGGTACCAGCCTACACATTCAGTTCTAAATGAAGTGTTCTTCCTTTACTTTTCTAAAAATCAAATGTCCATATTTGAGCACTTCCAAAAGCCTGGCAAGATGCATTTTATTTCTTAAATATGACAGACACCTGTCAGTATTTCTAAGGATTTTTTAATACTTAGGTTAATTTAGAAATCTCTCTTCTAAGAGAGGAAGCCCCTTGTTTGGGCAAAGTCAGTGGTACGTGGTGGCCGGTGAAGGTGAGTTCTGAGCAGCATTCCATCATGTGAGGAGCACAGGGTGGTGGAGCTGATGGGTAATTTGCAGTTGCTTTATTGTCTGGGTAGGGTATGTGGTGGGGTGTGATAACACAGTCATTTCAGGACTAGCTGCAGAGGTGTGACCCCACCTGTATAATCTCAACATGAAGTTTCCTCCTCCTTCACAAAGAAGGTCTGTCTCTAATCTAATTCACTGCAGAGTCATTTGGGTTATAGCTTGTCCTTGCTAATATCTACCTGATATTACTCTGAAATGGAATAGGAGTCCTTGTGTGATCCTTCACAACATCTCATAATCTCCAGCCTTGTGATGCCTTAGACCATTCTATCTAGAACCAGAAAAACTCCATTAGTTAAGACTACACTTTGTAAAGGAGGTCAAAAGAGCCCACATGCCAGAAAACTGTGCTTTAAAAACTTCCCTGTTCCTACTATAGCTCTGACAGTTCTACCTTATGCAACCAGACACCAGTTACACGAAAAATTGTGATAATGTTGCAAAAGCTGCCAGAGCTCTGAGAAGAGCCTTTGTACCAGCAACAATGAACAACACTGACAATGAACAACACTTTTTTTTTCTGTTAGGGAAAAAACCAGCAACTCAGCATGGACAACTTTGGAAAGAACAAGCCTCCACTGTGCTTCTCTCTTGGAGCAATTAAAGGTGCTTATGAGTTCTCTCTGTCCTAGTCTAGGAGATACATGCACCAAAGAAGTTAATGGTTCTCTCCCTCTACTTTCTTAGGGCCTCCCTGATTCTGTTCCACTTAGAAGACAGAGAGGAGACACGAGTATAAGTGGCTCTTTCCACCCGTTCCCTCTTCCCATTGGCCCCATGCAAGCACTTTGTTTCTGGGAAGCTGGGAACTTTCAGGATGGAGAAAAGAATGAGTAAAGGCAAAGGCAAGTTGGAAGTCTCCTGGAGCTTCTCATCTTCCTGCTCTCCAATGCCCAGGATGAATCTTGAGCTGCTCTTCCTTTAGATCTCATGTGCCTACTTGCTGACTTTACCATACTGTTCCAGTCATCCAGCCCCCTAATCAAACACTTCCAATCTCTTTATAGGTAGTCAGGAGTCTGACTGTCCCTCCAAATTTCCCTCCATCTGCTGTCCCACTACTCTGACATGCATTTTGTTGGACCCTGGGCCCTGCTACAAACTTGAGGTGGTAAGAAAAAAAAAACAGTGAAAGAAGCATTAAAATAACAGAGTTTTGAACTCCTTAAAACTGTTTGACATGCAGAGGCCTCCCATTGTACAACTGACTCACAAGATAAATTCTGCAGAAATCCACTCAGGCTGCATCCCAGCAGACCAACCCAGTGCAGCACAGTCTATGGCAGAGAGTATCACTGCATGCACAGGCTGTCTGGATTTCTCTGCAGCTGCTCAATGCAGCAGACTGGTTTTGTTTACTGCAGAGCAGGATGACTGGACAGATTGCTGGACTGAAATGTGTGACTGAGAAATGAATTAGCATCTCCTGACTACTCTTCTTCAAGGAGCAGGTATTGTACCTAACAGTGAGATATCCCTTTGGTGTGAGAATACACTCTTTGCAAAAGAGGGAGTTTCCTTAATGAGGCTTGGAAATGGGAAGTGCAATATGGCAGTACTCTTTCACCCCCCAAAAGTAAGAAACAGAGAAAGATAGAGTTGTGATTGCATATCCTTCCCTTCTAATTTAAGCCCACTTTGTAAAATTGCGATAATGATTTGGATATGCTGAGCTGTGTCTGCCAATTGCTCTCAATTCTACTGCCTTTAAGTAGCTGTGCATTGCTCTGTGGCTCATCTGTGTGTACCTTTATTAGGAGTTTTGCTAGATCTGTGCCACAATTCATACCTACATCAGCCTGTTCACAATTTTCTCTGTGTTTCTCAGAGCTGCCAGTGTCATCTTCAGCTAATATTGATGCAGTAATGATTGCTGCAGCTCAAAGTCCTGTGCACTTTTTCTCCTCTGTCAGTCAGTCTGTCACTCATTTTTTAGTCAGGACAGTAGCAGAGGTTAGAATCAAATTATTTTTAATGCATGCTGACAAGAGCCAGGTTGGATTTTGTCTCCTTTTGGTAGTGGAAGCATAAAGGTTATACAATGAAATACTCCAGAAATGTACAGAAAAACTCTTCCTTTGCTTTTGTAGTCCTAGTTGTGTGATTTCACCCACAAAATCTCAGCTCCATGACATGGGAACCTCCTCTGCTACACTGACTGAGATCTCACTGAAGCTGTTCATTCTCATGTGTGGCTCTGTAGGGAGACATCACTCTCAGAGTCAGAAATCCTTATCTTTGTGAATAACAACCTGTCAAGTAACTCGCATTTGATTTTCCCACTGTCACTTTGCTGCAGGTCCTCATCACAGCTTCCGCCTCTGCTTGTACTTCCTTGCAGTTCACTAGTTTGTCTTCACCAGTGCAGAGCTTGTACTTTACTGTCGGGCCAAAATAATTTCAAATCATATCAAATGGTGAAAAATAGTTTCAGATCATGCCAGACTTCTTCCAGTGCTTTCTTTCTACAAATAGTCTATTTAGCAAATTTTCCTGCAGAAATATTTCTAGTCTCAACAGATTTTATGCATTTTTACATCATTTTCATCAGGACAAATACAAATATTTTTCCTATGAGATATTTAATGGAGTAAATTATGTAGAATAAGTTCTGTCTGCAGATACCATTTCCATTAGCAGATGAATGTTGATAGTTGGTAGGGAAAGATGCAGTTTAAGCCAACTTACTAATTTCTGCAGTAATTATACATTGACTTATCTTCACCTTAACTTTTATCTCATGCTGCTTCCCACAGACTAGATTAGAAGGTTGTCTGGGCTTTGTTTTCTTTTCCTTCCTCCTGAAAAATAAGACCTTCCATTCTCTTTCTAGACTTATCTGAAGCCATTCAGTAGGTCAAAAGCAAAGTTAGAAGTTTTTCTTCTTGATTTCCTCTGGATTATCCACCAGAATTGCTCAAAGCATGCAGAAACAGGAAGCTCCTCCTTTAAAAAGATCTTAATATAACCTGCTGGCAGTCAGCGAAGTGTCCTGTCAGCCTACACACTGTGAAGATGTGAATCTTGAATTCTTCAAATGCAGATTTTCTTACCTAGATTAACATTAATGAGTAAATATTTATACTGACTGAGCATCCAGGACCACCTAGCAGGATGCAGTGCTTTCATTATCTGCTGTGACAACAGATGCAATTCAGTTGCCTACACATGTTGCCATTTGAGGCTCCACAGGATGCCACACTTGGCCTCCAGTGACACCTCCATAAGGGCACAGGTTTGTGCTCCCATGTCATATCTGCCGCCCTCAGGAGGATCTCTCCAGTACCCCAGAGCATCAAGAGCACATTCTATTCTTAATGTCCGGATTTGCAATAAGCTTTCTGGAAAGCAGATCAGAAACTGTGCAAATAATCCATGCTTTCCAAAACCATAGAGCAAGTTGTATATGCTAGAGAGTGATCAACCCATCACCTGGTGGTAGATGGCCTCCCTAACTCCTGAAACTGCAGTGACTGCTCTTTCATATGGTGCTTCCAGGCACTGCACTTGCTTCCCTCTCTCTTCCCCTTCTATTTGCTTCCCTGGCACTCTTTTCTGAAGGCTGTTTCCGACTCCAAAAGAGTAAATGTTTCATGTGCAGAAGCAACATGCTTATTTCCTGGAAATGGTGTCCATGCTGGAGGTAATAACTCCACTTAATGATTTTGCCAGATCAAGACCAAAATACTCAACACCTTTGAAATTGTCATTGTCCTTGTGTAACACATATGATTGCTGATTAAATCAAGGATATATTGCAATTATAATACAGAATAAAATCACTGATTTTGCACAAGGAAAGGTAGGAGTTGAGTAAGTATATAATAAGCAATGAGGAGTCAGCAATTTCCCTTGGGACTAATTGCTCAGTTCTAAGTATATCCTTGAAAATTCTGACTTTCAGTTCCAGATTATACATCTCCAAGACGTGTAAGTGTTGCCTGTCAACACCACAGAGCCAGGAGAAATCCTGTTTTCTCTCCTATCCTGTTACTCAGCACAGGGTTAGTCATAACTGCCCAAAATAAATGTAACTTAAGGCCTTCACTATGCTTTGCTATTCATCTCTCTGGATTATTTAATTATTTCCTTTTCTACCTTACTTGTCCTTCTTTCAGCTTACTGATTTTAAGGGAGTGTCTAAGGCTACATGTTTATGTAAATTAAAAAACAAAACAAAGAAAAAACAAACAAAAAACCAAAAGCAAAAGAACAGAAAAACCCACTTCAGCTTCTTTTCTTTTTTTAAGTGAATCAGGAAACGCACAATTATTAAATTTAAAACAATCATCGGAAGAAAAAAATCCTTACCAAAGCATAAACAAAAAAAACCCCACCCAAACTCAAACACTGCTAATTATCTCCTACTAACATTGCCATCAATAATCTTTGACCATATTGGCAGAGAAAAGTAAGTGGTACAAAGCCTCATCAAGGGAACAGAACAGGAAAAATACAGTCCTGGAGGTTAAACCTTGACTTTTCAAGAAGGATGTCAAAGGCAAACTGCAGTAGCCAGTCTCTTTGCTCCAGTGTGTGCTCTGCAAGAGTGCACAGGGCTTGACTTCAATTCCATTTCAAAACAAACAAACAAAAAAATTATTTCTCTGGAATTTAAAAGATGTTTCCTTTTCCATAGGAAATATCACAATGCATTTCTTTTCATATGCAATTTTGTATGCTCAAAATTTCAAAATTACCATGAAAGAGAAATATGTATTTTTACCATGGTTAGTCATGAAAATTAAAGGAGTTCATTCACAGACACAGAACTGACCTGAGTTTCAGAAATGAGAAATTTGAAGGCAGGACATTGGTGGATTTTCATATCCCACCTTACAGCAGCAGAGAGAGACAAATTGCTGCATTATCTGTATATTTTTATCATAAAAAAAGCATAAAGAGCAATAATTTAAAAGCCCAGAGCACTTTACCTTTTTCAGCACGTGAGATATTCCCACTTTCATGAGATTTTCACCATAGTTTCTGTAACATTGCTAAAGTTTCCTCACTAGGACAGTACAAGTCTGGATTAGCATTTGGGCTGAGGTCTAGATTACTACATTAGGGATGTTTCAATGCAAAATATTTGCTGCTAAACTACCCCCTCCCTTTTTTTTTTTTCTTTCTTTTTGGCTGGCTTGGTTCTAGAAAGATAACTTGAAAAAAAACAACCAACAAAAACCAACAGCTGTAATGTATTCTTGAATGTAAATTTAATTTAGTTTCACTATAATCCTGGTTAGAGCAGTTCTCAGAGTGAGCATCTGATGGGAACAATAAGAAGCTAATGACAATGCATATTCCCCAGTCTATAGAGGGAAAGAAAAATCAGAGATATGTACTCTTTAAAGGTAAAATCCACAGAGACAAGTACTACCATTTACATTACTTGGGTGCCCTTTAGTTGAGATCCAAATTTACCTTACTAAATTACCATCTTTAGGCAATCTATTCTCTCTGCAAATCTGAAAGTGCTGTTTTGTATGCCCAATACAAAGTTGTTTAGCCATTATTATTCACAACAATGTCAAAAAGGGATGGCACAGTTACTATTTGACACAATTTTAGTCTTCTTCTCAAAGTTGGAGTCACACTCTGGAAAAATTAAGATGTCACTTGGGTGTGGTTTGTTTCACTCAGTATCCAAATGCCAAATAATAAATTTCATATAATATCAACTTTAGGCAAGTCAGCTGAGCACAATTGGCTTTTGCAAAAATTTCTTGAAGGTACCAACACACTTTCCTTCAAGATAAACATAGCATTAATCATATTTAGCAATTATCAGTGATGTAATATAGTACTCTAAATGTGGATCAATATTTCAGTGCTACAATGACTTTTGATTTGCCTTTAAGGTGATATCACGGAACCAGAGCTCCTCCCTTGGGACCAGGGTTCCTCTGCTATCACCCATCCACTACATCCATTCATCTTTTGCTACAGCATTGCCCAAGTGTGCCTGCAAATAATTTGTCTGAGTGAATGGTGCCTGCTCTGGAAAACTCAGATAAAATGAGGTTATCCAGTGAGGTCTTCCCAGTTGTAAAATGAAGTCATTAATTTAGTCACCACATTAGACGATGTTTTGCACTCTCTGAAATAGGGTTTCATACTCTTTTCTGCCTCAAATGTATTTAATTTAGTACTCTGGATGCTCTACCAAGTTGACAGTGCCAATGCATCATTCATGCTCCAGGACCTTCACTTGGGACTGCCTTATTTTTCCCACTTGGCAAAGTCTAGTTGCTTCATTAAGTGCCTTTCAGATCTCAGGATAGACCTAATTCTCCACTCTGCAAACTGGCCTGAGGTCAAGAAGCTGATCACTCTTCTTTGTGTTTAAGCATTTTGTCTCTAAAATCCTATCACAAGGGGATTTCCTTATTGTGTTATTAAAAGCAGCAAGGTGATCTGGAGGTTGGCTTCCCCCAGCTGCAGGGAAATTACCAGGTCCAATGTCATAGATACAATTGACGGCTGCAAGAATTGAAGCCCCTGCACCCAACTACACTGTGTAGGATGAAACCCTGCAACTCTGTGTTTGGCATCCCTGAGGATAGATGTTAGCGGTTACCCCTCCTCTGGAACTCTCTGGTTCATTTATCCCACTGCTTCCTCCTCCCGGTGGAGCTGGCATCAGTGATTTGCTCCTAGTCCTGGTAGGAACCAGCCCAGTGAGCTGACACAGCCTTTTGGGTGGGGCTGAGGGCCTGCCTTTCAAAGTCACCCTGGATGGCCCAGGGTTCACAAGTAAGGAGGGAAAAGGTGCCATGGAAAAGTGTGTTTCTTCACAGCAATGAGTGCTGCCTACTGCAAAGTCTAGTCTTGCTGCTGGCCCTCCTGTAATGTCATCTGTGTCCTACATAGTCTTTCTTTCCTTGGACTTGGGTAAGTGCAGAAGAAAATGTGAAAGGAGACTGCAGTGCAGCAGCACGAGGAAATGACAAGGACTAGCATTGTGTGCAACACTGGAGTACAGGGGTTATGGAACACAGGGGCTTTCAATGTGCCTTACAAGTCCCTCATGAAAGAAAATGAAATTTTTCCTTATCCTTCCCCACCCTGAAAAGAATAACCTTGCTCAGGAGGAAGCTCGCTGCTTGTGCTTGAGACACAGGAGACACGATATTGCAATCACATTCATTCTTTTATCTCTCCATGACTTGAATACATTTAAATCCCAAGTGATTAGAATGAAGAAGAACAGGAAGGAAAGATTGTTTAAGGTGACATTAAAAAAGACCAAAACCCAACAACTTCTCTTAAATTTTGTCTTAAAAATTGCGTTTTATCTTTTCAACAGCCACTGTTCTTCTCAAGAGCTTGCTGGGAAAAATCACACAGTAGCAGAAAGGTGTCTAGTTGTGGTGGGTTGACCCTGTCTGGATGCCAGGTGCTCACCAAAGCCACTCTATCCCCTCCTCAACTGAACATAGGTGGGGGAATATAATGAAAGGCTCATGGATTGACATAAGGATCACGGCCTGTAGGGAAATCTGCTTCTACACCTGGAGCACCTTCTTCCCCTCCTTCTTCACTGACCCCAGTGTTTGCAGAAGTCGTTCCTCTCACGTATCTCACTCCTTTCTTCAGCTGCACTTGTGTAGGATTTTTTCCCCTCCTTTCTTTGTGTGTTATCCTAGAAATGTCACCACTGTTGCTGAAGGGCTCAGCCTTGGCCAGCAGTGGGTCTGTCTTGGAGCTGGCTGGCACTGGCTCTTTCAAACATAGAGGAAAGTTCTAGCAGCTTCTCACACAAGTCACCCCTGCAGTCCCCCTTGCTACCAAAACCCTGCCATGGAAACCCGATACACTGCTAATCGACATGACCTTGCCACAGATGCACAGCAGAAGGTCATAAACTGTTTCACTGATGCCTGTATTAAAATTTATATCCCATTCTTTATTTTCATTTCATTACTCAGAGAGAAAAATGTGTGGCCATAACTTCATATGCCCTTTTCTCTGTTTTTCATAACATGTGACTGTTTATTGGCAAACCTCTCTCTCTTAGGTCTAGTGAGAGGGTGGGATAGAAACAGTAGGTAAGGCATGAAAGTATTCCTGAAATGATATGTGCAAGAGTCAAAACACCTTCTGAGTGTCCTTTTTAAAGAAAACCCTTATAGCTAAAAGAAGTTTTAGATGGACTTTCTCTCATCCCCAGATCTCTCCATCTTGCCACGACTGGAAAAAGGAAGGAATTTGAGGTCTATGACCTCAGAAGACAGGTTTCAAATACTTATCTCTGAATAAGAGTCTCTTGGGATATATCCACACTGTTTTATCACAGGATCCTTGTCCTCTGCTTTTCCATATTGCCTACAAGCTTGTTCATCCCCTGGTGGACAGGGTCAAATTATTTCCTTCAGCAGAAGGGCAGGATCCAACTGGCAGGATCATTTGCTTTAGAACAAGTTTGGTTTCCTCCTTCAGCCCCTCTCTGTAGATATGCCTCACATATGCCCTGTCATATGAGAGGATATACGACACACCTTTAGCTGTGAAGAGAACTCACTGCTGGCTGCATCACCACCCTTTCATCACTCTGGACCCAGGATTGAAAGCTTACACTCAGACCAGGCCAACAGGAGCCCCAAACAGAGGGGCCATGTACACCAAGGCTCAGGCAGCACTCACATAGCTGGTGTGCTCTGTGCCAGGCGGCTGTGAACTGCTTGTCTTCAACAGCTTGGGCACAAGCCAGTCCAGAGTTGCTTCAGGGTCTGTGGTTGTCCTTGCCAATGAGGTGGGGGCGACGGGGCCCAGTTTGGGCAGACTAAGACTATGAATCACAATTTCCGTTCCAGAGGAATTGCTGATATGTTATCATTTTTTTTTTAAATAATACCTTGGAAACTTGACATATTTTTTTCTAGCATTTTTGACTGAAATAAACAGTGTTGATGTTCCCAAATTAGAATGTTTGTTTTATTGAACTCAGTTGAAATTTTATTTGAAGTCAATTCAAAATGAACATACCTCTGCCAGTGGTGCTGCAGGTCCCTGGCTTGTCACTTGCTTTGAGATGAAGCTACATTGACCTAGGGGAAATACAGGGTGGGATAAAGAAGCTTGGCCTGTAAGTGAGCATGAGAAATAAGTCATGTGAATTCCAACATAATAGGATTTGAAGGGTTCAAATAGAACACATTTCTGAATAGACGATTATGTCGTACAGTCATTCTGCCTGAGAGAAGGGATGCACTGGCATGACAGAGGCACAGGAATGGGACATTCCTACCCAAAGAGGAGCAGTGCTGAGTCTCTAACAGTGACTTGTTGCAGCAGGTCAGCATGTGTTTTCCAGAAAAAATCCATAGCAAACTTTAAGGAAGAGAAAAAAAGTTCACGGTGTGCAAGAAAAAAAGAAAAGCACTAATGGTGAGCCTGCTTTTCAGTGCCCATTCTTAGGTCTGAGGGAAAAAAAAGACTTACAGACAACAGGAGAGTAGTTGATTAGTTGCCTGCTTCTCCCAGGTCCTTCTCCTCCCGCTACTGATCATGTTGACTCAAATACTCAGGCACTGGGTAGGGTGCTGAAACATTAACTCCCTCAGTCTTTCTCTCTCTCTTTCCACCTGATTTGATAACTATAATCCTATGTCACAATCAAATAGGCTTATTGATGTGTTTATACTTCTGCAAGCATATGATGAAAAATATTTTGGCTAAGTTAATAAGGTAGGCTAGCAGCTTATTTTCTTATTATTTCTATGAAATTGATATCAGTGAGCTCTGTCTTTATTTTCTCTGAATAACAGAATGAAATTGTGTTAATATGTGCTGTTTGCCACATATTAAAAACAGAGACATATGTCCAGCACATGAGGAGTGTGTACAGTAGAAGCATACCTTGCATTATGTTTAATTACACAATATAGAGACAGAGCTATGCAGGAAAAAGAGGCTGAGGCATTCTGCTTGGCACATCCACTACATAAAAAAACTAAAGAAGGTGACTAAACCAACTCTCCATCTAAACATCTTAAGACTTTTTTTAAAATATTAAGATATCCTTTAAGACCTAAGAAAATTCCTTCTCGCTTGACGCAATTGATTCTCTTTTCATTTTTTCAGGAAAAATTAGGTCTTTCTTGAGACTAAAGGAGAGGAAAAATGGAATAAACTGTTTATGTGAGTAGAGGCGTTGGGAGAGATAACATCTCGCTCACTTGAATATTGATGCTATTGCAGGGTTCTGTGTTTTCTGTGACAGGGCTACTCAATGTGAATGACTTTGGTTAATAACTTGGCCAAAACTGTGTCAAAGGCTCACTATGCTATGAAATATTCTTACTGTTTTTCTCCCATTCCAAAGGGAAAAACAGTCTGAAATTTATGTAGACATTTTCATGTCATAGCAAAATGCTAATTTTTGAAATTTTTAAAACTAAACTGAGGCAGGCATTTCACACTGCAGAGTTTCTTCCTTGACCACAACTCCTAGGACATCTAAGGTATGTCACCCAGTCCAAAACTTTACCCATGATGATACACCGCAAGTTTTGTTCATGGGGTGGTTTGGAATACTAACCCAGAAAGAAACAACTCCAAGGAATGCTTCATAACAGAAATTAAAAGTAATTTCAAATCTATTTTTGTTCAAAGTTGAACATATCTCAAAAAAGATTTTCCAATTCTGTCACCAAACTGTACATAGATCATAGTTAAAAATATTGGATTCCAGTGCCTTCCTGTGCAGATTGCAACAACTTTGTCAGGAAGTCTGAAGTACGAAAAGTGTGTCACCACAGATGTGAAACAAGGGATAACTGATGGCACAACTTGCACCAGAAAAACCCCACCTCACCCCCCCACCAGAAAAAAAACCCCACCAAAAAAACAACAGTCAAAAACACCCCACCAAAACTCACACAAAAAACTAACCCAAACAGAAAATAACTCCAAGTTTTCTAGACATCTTTTTTATCAGAAACACACTTGTCTTTGCTCTTCTCCCTATGCTCAGCATGGATCCCAAAGTGTTCACATCATTGAACACCAGAAATGGTTTGTCCTTTCCCTACAAGATGAAGTGGACATCAAGCTAAAAAGGGCACAGTTCCCAAAAGTTGCCCTTTAAGAATCACACAGTGAAGTTCCAGCCTGTGGGAAGCCCACCTTGTCATGGCATGGACACAGGTTCTCTGAGGACTGGGAGAGGAAGCAATGGGAGGAGAACAAGAAGTTAAGAGAAGGCAAAATTCTCCAAGATAAATGGTCAGAGTAAATCAACTAATTATGAGTGAAATAAAGCAACATCACACTTCTATAGAGTGTGTTCATTTCTTGTATTATTGTCATATTGAGAAAGCTTGCCATATTTTAGCATGCACTGTTCATAAGAATATTGTGCCATCTTGTGGGAAAATGTGGAAAATATCAAACCATACCTTCACATACATTGTGCAAAATGAAGGGCAGGTGCCTGCATGATCAGATGTTTGAGAGAATATTCAGGAGGTCACCATACAAAGGGAAGTCCCCAGCCTGAACACTGAAGGACCAAAATTTTCAATAGACAAGTTCAACTTTCTCATCTAAAGACTTATGTGGGCTTTGTAGTTCTGTGATTGAGAAGAAACACTCAATCAGGAGATTTCTTACTGAAAACTGCCAGTCTGGCAGATTTTTCCCAGCCACAGCTGGCTAACTCTTACCCAAAATAAAACAGCATAGCCCAGCTAGCTAATACAATACTAATATGGGAGCTTTTTAAGAAAAGAATATGCAGGTTGATCAGAAGAGACATAAATGAAAATTAAGGGGAAAAAAAAAAGAATATGAGAACTTGCAGAAGAAAACTTGTATCACCGGGGCGTCAGTCTCTGGTTCTTGGCGAAGAGCAAGCCCACGAGACTTCATATCCAAGAGAATTCAGTTGTATTATCACTACAAAACGAAATCTAGATAATAGCAACTAATGTCTTGGTCAGAGATCAAATGCTCTACAGCACATCCTTGGATTATTTACATAGTTTGGTGAAGCTTTTCAAACAGACATTTGGACATGAGTATTACTGGGCTGCTGTTGCTCAGGAATCCTGCTGCGAGAGGCATCATGAGGTGGAGAAGATGAGAGAAAAGTGACATGCAGCTGTGGGGTCAGGGCATGCAGTCAGAGGACAAAGGTGGGGGAAATTGTCCACTACCACAGAAAAGAACAGGTAGTACAAATCTGTGGGAGAAGAGGGCTGTGCTGTATCCTTTCCCTCCCCAGAGCCTGGAGTGAATGTTTTCTCTGCTGTTGGAGCCTGCCCATGGCCCTGGTGCTGTGGAGAGAGCTCAAAGCCACCTTTTAGTTCCTCTACTCACAGCTGCTTCAATAATTGTGGCACACTGCTTCTAATGTATGAGGTTAATGAGCTCTGTACAGCCCAAGCTGCTCAAGCTGCTCAAGCTTCACAGCTGGGCTTACCCTTTGATAGGAAAAAGTGTCCGATGTGTCTTATTAGCTGCACTGCTTTCCCATAGCCATTTAAATAATGCAAAATATGGAAGAAAATTCCAGTGACTTGAATACAAAAGATGAAAACAAACAAAGAAGAACACAGGTTAGGACAAGATGCATTGCCATAAAATCATATTTGGGACACACATGCTTTAAATTTAAAAATGACTGAGAGATGCTAGACAGTGGAAGGAAAAAGGATATTAAAAAAATAAAAATAAAAGACTGTCGGAAGTCTTAATAAGCAACAAAAAAGGAAGTCTGAAATCTTTTGGGTTTTGCTGCTTGGAAAACTTTCCTTGTTATTATAACAGTCCCTTCAGATATAAAAGTTCAATATTAGCAGGGAGATAATTTTTGGTCTGTTATTTTTATTTTGTTATTTTGGTTTGTTCTTTTTACATTAAGAATAAGGACAATACAAAATAAGGTGAAGGTCAAGCACCAAAACAAACAAATCAGCAAGTTCATGTGATATGTCCTGAATGTTAGCAGAACCTGTTTGAAGTGAGTGTAGGCCCATGGAGTGGAGTCAACACTCACACCTTTAAGCTAAGATGCTGAAGCATGGAGCTTGATTGCATTCTGTTTCCTGGAAGTCAACGAAGAGAGAGGGGCTTCAGAGAGAAGTTACAGATTTCTGTTCACTGGTTGAAGTTTGGCAGATTGAATCAGGACTTTGCTGTGGCCATATTCACATTGGGGATGTTTGATTCAAGATACCAGCTGGTGTGGGGCTGTGTTTTGGATTTGTGATGGAAATAGTGTTGATAATTCAGGGATGGTTTGGATACTGCTGAGCAGAGTTTATACAGAGTCAAGGCCTTTTCTGCCTCTCACACCAACGCATCAGTAAGTGGGCTGGAGGTGCACAAGAATTTTGGAGGGGACACAGCTGGGACAGCTGATCCCAACTGACCTAAGGGATGTTCAGAATAAAAACTAGGGGGAAGAAGAAGGAAGGGGAGAGACATTCAGAATGATGGTGTTTGCCTTCCCACATAACTGTTACACAGGATGGAGCACTGTTGTCCTGTGGATGGCTAAACACTTCCCTACCCATGGAAGTGGTGAATGAATTCCTTATTTTGGTTTGCTTGCATGCACAGCTTTTGTTTTACCTATTAGACTGCCTTTACCTCAACCTATGAGTTTTCTCACTTTTACTCTTCCAACTTTCTGCCCCAGCCCACCAAAGGGGACTGAGCGAGAGGTTGTGTGGTACTTAGTTGCTGGCTGGGGTTGAACCATGACATTATATCTAGTCCATAGTATGGTTATGCCCCCAGCAGTGTATTCTTCACCCTATTGATCTGTCCTGATTGTGCCAAACTGTTGCTTGTGTAAACATTAGTGTGTCTTTGCTGATGCAGCACTCAAAAAAGTCAGCCTGGACAGAGTGCTGAGTAGCCACAGTAATACTCTCCCCAGGCTGACTCATGCAGAGATAGCTCTGAATTTTTTTTGTTTGTTTTTTATTCAGAGTATCTCCTTTGCCTAGGATTGCTAGGAAGAACAGAGAATGATAAACATCAATCACACTGTCCTCTCAATTTAACCAAAGCTGTGGTCCAACACCCTGCCTTGTGGCATGCAGGTTTACCCACTGGCTGGCATGCAGAAAGAGCAGGGCCAGTGTTGATCAACACCTGCAGCCTTAATACTCAGGGTAACCATGAAGGCTGTTGGTTTTGCTGGTGCAGGAGAATGCACCAGCTGCAACAAGCCCCTTGCAGCAAAGTGCAGCAGGGATTTGTCAAAGCACACAGAAGGGAAAATGAGCCTCAAAATTGGGATCTGGCCCTGATACTCAGAAGAGAGAGAGAATTAGCAAGGAGTCAACTTCAGCACTGTGCTGCAGTAGTCTTTTTTGCATGTAAACATGGATTATGCAAACCTATCCTGATCACATCATAGATTGGTGAGCTTCACTTGGGGAGACTCAGGCTTTTAGCTTTACTACTTGGGGCTTCCTTTGATGACAGCATCAACTCGAGTGAAGGAAATAGGAATGTATTTGAATAAAGACCTAATCAGGCCAGCAGCAACTACATATTCCCACTGCTGACAGGCCTCTTTGTCAATTCAGCACAGATGATTGTATGCTGGTTTCTTGGTTTCTTTTTTATGCATGGACTAACTTGTGTGATAAAAAAAATTGCAATAACATTCTTCTATATTTACTTTAAATTCCTCCCCATTGCTTTTGACCTTTCTAAAAATATAACTTACATGTGAGTTTGGACTAAGGAACATTTTTAATTCCTGTAGTCTCTGACTAGAACAGGACATTGTGATCATTCACTGAACTTAGGGAGCCTTGACAAGTGCTGTGGAGGAGACAGAAAGGTCTTTGGAGGAAAAAGGATTTTTACAGGTTGAGAACCCATACTTCTTTCCCTTAGCATAAGCTGTTATGGGCCACTAGCTGAGGTGCAATGGCTACACCACATACCTCTTGTTCTTTGTTTCTCCTGGCTATGATGTTCTACTGGCCCCTTTCCCAGTCCAAGCTATTCAACTTGAGACAGCGCCAAACCACTAAATTTGATCCAATTTTAATTTCCCAAAGCTTGGGACAGGGTTTTAGTCTCATATCTTTTTATAACAAAATCACTTCTTTCAAATATCTGGAATACACAAAATGTTGCTGACAAATTCACATATTACATTATTTCGATGATTTTTCTTTGGTTTTTCAGTCTAGCCCAGACTCCAAAAAAGAATTCACATATAACTCCACTTATGCTTGCCTTTCTGACTTTCAGCTGGATTTATTGCTTCCTTTCCTCCAGAGCCTTGGAAACTTCCAGTCATATGATTTTTAACAAGCTGTCTTCTAAGGCAGACCATCTCTTCTCCCTGCCCCATCTCCCTAGGAGAACTCTCCTATACTCTTTCTAGTGACAAGTTCTGCTTGAATACCAGGTAGTTTAATACAAAACAAAACAAAACAACTGCAGCTGTTTTACATGGGATTGACTATGTTTTCATCCTTGCACAGCCATGCAGGGAGGTGGAGGAGGGAGGATATGAGACTGTCCTCATAGCCCATGCTCACAATGCAAGGGAGCCATGAAGGTCCCAGAGAGTGGGTAAAGGTGTTTTACTAATTGCCTTAGGCCATTATGAGCCTAAAGCAACCCCAGCAGATGAAGGAAAGAAGTTATCATATGGTTTAAAACCAGTTCCTGGAGGTTTTAAATCCAAACTCCAAAACCCTGGCTGGCAATTTTTCATAGCTTTTATTATCTTCCAGAAAATAGGTGACCTTACTTCAGCTCCTAGAAGTTTTCACAAGCCCCAGTACATTGGGTAAGGAAGCTTTTCCCTGTTCTGCACTGGTGACGGCATCTGTTTTCTGAACCTGGATCTAGTTGGTGCTTGAGGCTGTGTTATGGATGAATTGCATGGGCAGTTTTCTGTCTCTGTTCTTTAAACCACATCATTTTTAAGAAATAGCCTACAGCATTTTTTTTGGCTGGAGTTTCCCAGACTGTCTTGAGAATTTAGTCTTGCCAAATATTGCTATCATGATCACTAAAACTTTTCACCACATTTATTTCCCTCTGCAAAGCAAGCAAGCTCAGGGCCGGTGTATTTCCAAAGACTGAATGTTGTAGAATTTGTGCTGAAAAATCTATGCGGGGTTTATGTGTCAATGGACACTTCTATGGCTCCACTTATTCACAATTAAACCTCTGTGCTCTTTAGTGCCATTCTGTGCCATTCCCCAGATATTCTCAGACACCGTAGATTATAGTATTTCCTTTATATTCTCCTGTCAAGAGATATATTACCCACCAAATTTTTTGTTTGCTGATTACATTTTTCTTAATCTGGATCCTTGGTTCTTCCACATGCTGGTTCTTTGAGCCAAATTCATCCATGAATGAGTAGAGGAAACTAAAAAAGGCTGCACAGCAGTATTGCTATTGTTCCCCTACAAGGCCCTAAGATAATTAAAGATGATGGTACAGCACTCTCCCTCTTTCTCTCATCACCCAGTGAAAGTGGATGCTCCCAAATTTCATTTTTCTGTTTCCATAACCTTTGTTCCCATCACAAGCAATTATAAAGATTATTTTTTTCATACAGAGATGACATTATATCTTCTCAACCTAAAGTGTCTTGATCTTATAAGTGTTCCTCAATGTTTTCACATGTATAATCCCTGAACTTCAGTTGCAATGCCAAGGTACTGTGTGCTCACCCCGCAGGATCAAAAACTGAGACAGTCATGAGTTGTGTGATGAACGAGAAGGAGTAAACTGTTTACACTGCTTCAGGCTGAACTACTTAACTTATTTAGATATGTAAACATACAGAGGAAGACCAAAAATAATTTTTTGCCTTCTATTGGTTGGGAACAAGAACAGAAGATTTTAAAGGTCCAAGTCTGAAAAAGAATGTAGATGTGTGAAGTGAAAATTACGTAAATCCAGAACATATGGCCTGATAATCTACTACCTGTTTGAAGAAGCTCCAACAGAGCTTCCTAACAAGTAGGTTTTAAGGTACATACTGCACAGGAGCTTTAGTCAGTTTTTTCTGATGGAGGTGTGATTTTGCTTGGACTAACTAAACTATCCCAGGACTAGAAAAAAACAGCAAACATAATTCCTCCACTGAGTTAAAGAGGAAAGCGAATCAACTGGAAAAATTGATTTCTTGCCTAAAACAGGGAATGCTGAATCCTTTTGGTTACTTCATAATGGAAAAACTATCTCATCAAATTTACCTTAGGAACAGTGTGAAAATATAAGCCTTTAGCAAGAAGAGATGAGTCTCCAGTTCCTAACCCCAGAATTTTTCTTTTAACAGATTAAAATCATGATTCCCACCCTTCAGTATTTGGCTAGGTGAGCCAGGGCAAGGCTTTTCTGCCCATTTGAGGTGAGGGGCACATGCCATCAATCTGCCTGTGTCACTGCACTGCTGTTGTGCCTGGGACACGGTGGGGTTTGCACCCAGTCCTGCAATAACTGCCCAAATTATACACAATAGATCTGACTCTTCCCAGAAGTGTTGCTCTTTGACATGCATTCAATAAATTGGCAGTCCTCGCTTTGAGGGTTTATTTATTACATGTTAGCAAGCATATTTTTATTGGGTTTACAATTAATTATTTTTGGTTTTCAATTTAGTTCCTGAGGAGGTGAAGTTGTTTATTTTATCATAGCTTAGTGTCACTGAGCAACTGCTATTTTTGAAAACCTTATTAAAAGTATTTTCATATCTTTTAGTCTTTATTTATAACAATTCTAACTGAGGCAGTTAATAAGCCAACACCTATTTAATGGTAAGGGCTCTTTATATTGTTGCTTTTTGAGCTACGGTCAGGTTAGTAATCCACATTTAATATCAAGTCTCTAGTGTTCTGATCTCAGCAGGTAGAAAAAATGAGAAACACCTGCCTCGGAGAACTCAGATCTTTCACATTATTTACAGACTTACACAGACTTGGTAATGAGTAGTTGTAGCAGTGAGGGGAAGCTGGGGGGGGTCTTGTTAATTGTTGGTGAGGTGCTATAAAGAAAGGAGCAAGGCTTGTTATCAGTGAGCATTCACAAGGCAGGCTGCTTAGAAATGTGTGTGGGTTGGGGATTTTTTGGTTCTTTGTTTTTAAGAGGAAGCAGATGTAAGGTTCACATATTAATTTCCAGCCTAATCTGTGCCTGGCAGAGAGGTTTCAGGCTCCTGGCCTGATTTATTGCCCTGCTATGTGAAACCTCACTATTGCTGCTGTTCCCGGGAGAAGTGTGGAGAATCACCCTACGTGCTTCCCTGGAAGGGTGGAGCTACTGTCCTGCAACAGAGAGGTACCTGGCACCCAGTATGACACTTTCAGAATGAGGAACTCTTGTGGAGGGGTCCTTGGAAATGGCACATTAAATCCTGTTAACACTGCTTCTTCAGGAGCAGAGCGAGCTAAGCTCTCCTGCCCTGCTGCAGTTCAGTAATTTTATGCTGCAGGTGGGAGGGGTTCTTTTGTGGTCATGTGAAGTCCCAACAATAGGAAGGGAAAATGTGACAAAGAATAATCCTCCTCCGCTAAGGAGCCTGCAATTTAAATACAAGCCCATTGTTTCAGGATTTAAAGAGATTAGTGCAATGTAACCTGGACGCTGGGCGGGCTATCTCTGGCCTGCCCAGCTCACCCCTCTTAGCCATCACCTCCTTTAAATGACCTCGTGTGGAGGGAAGGCACCACAATTGTCTTTTGCTCTTAGACGGGTCTGTGCATTGCAGTCCTGGTACCATCGGGTGCAGTTATCTCAGCAGGTGCAGCACAGGATGAGCAATGCATTTCTCTTCCCTCCAACAGCACTGAGAGACGGATTTTCAGCAGGCAAATGGCTTCCACAAACTATATCCTAGCTGATACGCCAGGACTTGCAATTTCCTGCTTTTTGGAGAGCATAGCTCCTTCAGGCTACCTTTGGGTCACAACAGATCGCTGCATATCCTGTGCCCTCTTCACCCTCTCAAAAAGATTCTCCAGCTTCACAGCCTTTTTGCTGACTGATTTCAGTCCTGGCAGAGCAGATGTCTCACTGTAGTTTGGTACCTGAAAATAGACTCATCCTGCAATTATCCACACACACCGCCACAGCCAAATTGCTTAGAGGGAACTTTTCCATAGCACCACATTTTCCCAGCTTATGCCTTTCCCATCCTCTATTAAGGCAGAATGGCATATTCTCACAAAAGTCTTTCAGTCTTTTATAACTTTACCAACCAAAACTGATGCACAGTATTCAAAATTGTCACACTCAGGTTGTTCCATGTTTATCATGGTAAAAGCAGATATATTTGCTTTCATAAATAAAACACATCAATCTGTTGACTGCAATTATTTTCCTGTTTAGAGGGTGGCTGTGCTTAGGTAAGAGCTTCTGTCACTCATGCCATCCCAGAAACTATTCTTATGTAAAACATCACGTACCGTTTCATTGTGAAGCATAGAAGTATTCTATTCAGGATGTGAAAATGAGAACACTTTTATGTTCAATTACATTTACAATTCTATGGAAAAAATCAAATCTTGCAAGAGTTGCTCTGTTCTCCATCTCTCCCCTCAGTGTACATGTACATACTATTAAATTGTATCATTATATATTGTAGTTCAAGGCCAGGCTTGATGAGTCTTTGAGCAACCTGGTCAGGTGATAGGTGTCCCTGCCTGTGGCAAGGTGGTTTGAATGAGATGATCTTTAAGGTCCCTTCCAACCCAAACCATTCTAGGACTCCATGGTTGATTTGCTCACAAAAATAATCTCATTAAGTTCTGGTTCAAGTGTTTTTCCAGCATTTTTTAATCCACACACTGGACTTTCAGTGTTTGTTTACTCTGTAACAGGTGGAGCCAGTGCTCTGTAATTAGCTACCCATAATATTACTTACTTTGAGTGGGAGTGATCACCCAGGAAAATGCAGCAAGCAAAATAACAGTGCTTCAATTAAAAGAGGGACTAGGTTCACCGCTTTATTAAGTTTTGTAATTTAATTACCAGCGTGGGTATCAGCAGCACTTGAATGACAGCTCTTATCCTGAGGCAGGTAACCAAGTCCTAGGAAAAAGCCCCTCTGGGCTCAGATCCCCACCTGAGGTTCAGCACAAATGAGTATTGCAGCAAAGATGAGCTCTCCAAGAGATGATGGTGCAATGAAGCTTGCCCAGCCCGTTAGTTTCAGGGTATTTATCTGTGTCAGGCAACAAGACACTGATTATGACCTAATAAATAACTACATAATAAATAACTATTTACATATATAGTAATTCATGCACACAAATATCCTAAGGGTGGGTGTCAGGACGATGGGGCCAGACTCTGTTCAGTGGTGTCTATGACAGGGCAAGGGACAACAGGCACCAACTGAAACACAGGAAGCTCCATCTGAATATGAGGAAAAGCTTCTTTACTGTGCAGGTGACCGAGCACTGAAACAGGCTGCCCTGAGAGGCTGTGGAGTTGCCTTCTCTGGAGATATTCAAAACCCATGTAGACACAATCCTATGCAACCTGCTCTAGGTGAACCTGCTTTAACACTAGGGTTGGACCAGATGATCTCCAGAGGTCTTCAACCCCAACCATTAATGATTCTGTGATATAGCAATATAGCAATTTATGTAACAATTAATTCAGTGAATTACTTCTATATGTATAAAACAAATTACTTACTTCAGTTCTTCCATGCACAAAATACAGATGTTATATTTAGTTTCATGTAAAATTTTCGTGTTGGACTTCCCGGTAAAAAAGTCAAAAGGTAATTGCAGAATAGCATCATGTGTATGTTTGTATAATTACTTGTAAACAAGGACCTGTACAGAACACATTTATTTCCAACTTTATACCACCCTTATTTTCAGTTCTATTTGAAGAGGACAAGTAGAACAAATAAACATGATAGCCACTTCAAGATCACAAGAAGAAGTGCCCAGTATTATTATTGCAGCAGGTCTTACAGATGCTTAACAGCACATAGCAGATATTAATATCTTCTTTCATTTCATTGCTTCATTTAGTGAAACAACAGTTTTATGAGAATTTGATATTGCTGTCATTGACCTTTCCTCCTGAGAACATTTACTACCATGTTCACCATCACTATTCCTTTCAATGGCATCTATGTTTAAGGAAAAATAAATCTTTTATTTATGCTCTTTCTATATTAATCTTTTTTCCCCCTGTTATATTTTGACTTTAATAAAAGGCTTTTTAAAATGATCAGTAAACCGTGCCTGTGAAATGTACCATCTGGGAGCAGAAACAGACCTGGAATACAGATGAACCTTAAAAGAGGGGGAAAGAAAGGAAGTGTTTTACAAAACAAAGCAGTCAAACAAAAAGAGACGGGTTTTCATTTTTTCATTCTACCACATCAAATAAGAAAACAGCAGTCCTGGGGTAGCTGCTTTCCATAAAATGTCAGAGAGGAGGGAGAATTAGAGAAGATACTACACTAGAGAAAGACAAATAGCCACCTCCCTGTGACAGGAAAGGAATTTTCAGATTATTTGCCACACTGCACCTGTGTTTTTTTCTAAATTTGTTGTGGAGTTTGTGTCAGCAAAATTTGCCCACTAAGATACTTCTTTAAGATGGCATTGCCTGGGGACTTGAATCACTTCAAAAAGCAGTAAGATGTTTTTCAGCAAATGGCTTACAGGCTAAAATAAGAGTGGGTTTGAGGATAAAATTACACTTAAGGCTTAAGATGATTCTATCACTGAGATGGAAAACTGTCCTTTTCCTCCCCCTGCCTCCTAAACTGCACCCCAAATCTCAGCTGTAGACTCACATCCCCATGCCACACTGGGTGCCAGAGGTGGCTCTGGTGACAGAGGACCAGAGACCTCATTTGACTCAGCGAAGGGTCCAATAAGCATCAGAAGGGGCAGAAGAAGGGGAACAAGGTCACTGACTCAGAAGGAGTGGAAATGTGAGTCATTGCTCCCCCCATTTCATCCTCGAGTGAACTCGTGGATTGACACAGCTTTTCATACTGTGTAATTTATGGCTGGGGTTACAACACAGGAAATAATTAACCCTGCTGTGATTCAAGGTTCATAAGAAAACAAGCAAGCCCTCTGATTTAAAAAGAAATAAATCACCTCAATGCCAGGTTATGAACTGTGGCAGTGACAGGAACATTCTTTCTTTGTTTCTTTTACATTGCCATAAAAGAGATGTTTGGCTATCAACATGAGAGTATGTGGAAGGCAGCAAAAATAATCTTGAAACACAGAAGGATTATACGGAAAAGTGGCCTCACATGAAACTGCCTATTACATTCCAGATTTCCATCCAATTCTGCAGCATCTGAGACACCCCTTAAGAGGGTCCACACTTGAAGCATTATCATAACCTAGTTCTATTACAGTCTGAGTGCTCTGAAAATGCTCTTCACCCCTGTGTTGAGCAATTACTGCTGTTGCTAAAAAGCAGCCATCCTTGACATGAGACACCAAGGCCATTTTGTGCTATAAAATAGCACATCTGTTAAGTGGTTGGAAAGGATAGTGAAGGTTTGCTGTCATAGAGTATTTCCACATGGTGCAGTTAGCCTAGGAATGACTGTAATTAAAAGCAACTAATTTACCCTGTTAAAAATTATTAAAAACTTCCATGCTTGCTATTGGACTTATGAGTGCTGTCATGCACTCTCATGAAAAGAGTGCCTTTAAATAGCTCATAAGATTTCCTGTGTTTGGGCTATTCCCAGATGCCATGTTTCCCATGTTTCAGAAGGGTCCTTCTCAGAAACATAATGTGAATAATTAGCCATTCTAGGGGTATCTTGATGAGTGTATCTTTCCATGCAGGAAGTATTTATCTAGGAAATGTATTTGTTTGTTCTTCTTTGAGCTCATGCAATTCCTCTACAATTACAAAAGTATGTACAATCAAAAGCTTTACCAACTACATCAACAGCTAAAAAGTCAGAAGAATGTATGATGTGTAATCTGACAGTTTAGGCGCTCTGAGTTGGGTCTCCCCACACAGTTCAATGAGGTCATAGAATCATACTAAAATTCAAGCTAGAAGGGACTTTGAGAGACCATCTAACCTAATCTCTTTCTCAAAACAGGGATACCTTCAAAATTAAGTCCAAGCTTTGAAGCCTTGTCTAGTTAAGTTTTAAATTTTTCCACAGATGGAGACTTCTCAGCTTTTCTGGGCACCTCTTCCAGTACTGCACAAACCTCGAGGGGAAAATCTTTTTCCCTTGTTTCCTACCAGAATTTCCCTTGCTTCAATTTGTGTCCATGGCTGCTTTGTGGACTCCCCTGAGCATCTCTAAGAGGTTGAGTCCATCTTCCCCATAGACTCTCCCTAGGTGGAGGGAAGGCTAATTTTGGTTTCTCTAGGTCCCCCTTTGGGTTTTTCTTCTGCAGGGTGAACAAGCCCAGTTTCTTCAACCTTTACTTATATTCTATGTCCTTCAGCCCTTTGACCCTCCTCTGTATTCTTTCCAGTTCACTGCTTTCTCTTGTACCAGCATGCCTTGAAATTGGACACTGGTTAGATGTGGCCCCACTGGTACTGAGGACAAAATAACCACTTCCCTCTACTTGTTAGCTACTTCTGCTAAGGCAGAACAGGAGATAGTTCAATGTGTATTTCATGATTTTTTTTCAAACCATTTAAATTGGAGATTTCTTGTTTGTGTTGATCGAAGGCTGGTGTTTCTGTCTGCTTTATACTGCCATGAAGACTGCAGAGGTGGTGTGAATTGCTTTTGTTTTATTTTCACATTAAGGGAATCTGTATTTTCAGGAAAACATGAGGCACTGGCAGTTTGCGAGTTGGGGGAAAGCATTACGCATCTCAGATGTAACTTTTGGAGCTGGAACCAAGAAACACCTGCTGCTGTAAGCTTTATAAAAGGGAAGAACAAAAAATACCTTGGAAGGAAAGTGAAGTTATATATGGTGTTATTCATCCATTAGGGATGCCATTTGATTCAAACCAATATTCTCCCCTGGGATGCTGGCCAGTCAAACTATTCCATGCTGGGGTGAGCCTCTGGATCCTGACTCAAACTCCCTTGCTGTTAGACCAAAGAATGTAACAAACCCCTAGATGTTAAAATTTCTTTGGCCATTCTTTGGCCCATAAGTGATATTTCTTATACTAGGAACTGCATCAGAATTCCAGTACTCACCCAGAAGAATGAACTAACAATGGAAAGAATTGTATGAGGCTCAGTTTTCAGCCTAGCATAACAAAAGCTCTTCTCTCATCAACACAATGTCCCTTTTTCCTAGCTCAGAAGTGAACCATACATGGGTGGGTTTACTGCTTCTTGCAAAGTTTTTTTGAGCCTCAAAGGCACTAATAATGTAGCTTCACCATGACTCTTATGATGTAGATCAATACTGAATCATCTGTTCAAATGAGACACAAAAGGATTAATCCTTGTCCTCCATTTACCTATTGACCTTTCCCATTCTCTTGCATATCTGCAAATCTTCATGCTGAGGTGGTATTCTACCATGTGGCTCTATTCATCCTGTCTTGGCAAAGAGTCCCAGGATAATGTGTATTAAAGGCAGAGTAACATATCTGAAGTCATGTCTACAGCACCAGTTCAGAACCTCGATCACTATGAAATAACTATTCCCCCAACTTGATAGGTAACATCAGTACAGTTTATCTGTGTTAAATGTACACCTTCTTCACCAAGGATAAATGGCTACCATGTTTCCTTAGCAAATTTTTCATCTTCTAGATAAACTTTTTACTTGAGTCAAAACAGACTAAATTGCAATGGAAGTCCCAGTATGCCAGAAACACATGGTCAATTATCTGCCTAAATGGTGCTAATAATTTAAATGCAGTAAGTAAAAAGAAAATGTAGGCTTTTTGGGTGTATACTACCCAATTATAAGTCAGTTAATGAACCTAAGGGATTAAACATAAGACATTTACAAATTACAATAGTGCATGTGGAAGGTAGAAAAGCACTAAGTGCAATGCTTGCTGCCATTTCTCTACTGAAGCATTTCTAAGCTTAACTTGCCAGTATTTGAGTCAGCAGTCAAAGGAAACATTAAAACACTTGACAGCTTCATTATCTAATAAACCTACACAAATTCAGCCTTTTGCTTGCCTACAGGAGCTTGTCATTAAGACAAACCCCACAACAGTTTCTTCCTGGAACAGTCCTAGGAGTCTTCATTTAGACGTCTGTTTTCTGGGAACCCTTAGCAATCTTGCATTAAAGATAATGGGCAAAAATGAGAATGCTCTTTTTAAAGAAGTGTGCAATTGTTTATCATTTTATTCTTTCCTATGTGGCTTCAGATTAAAAGACTGCCATCTTGATAATGAGACACAGTTTTATGAGATAAATTAATCTCAGCTGCACTGTCTGAAAGTACAGTCATTGTGGTTAAAGTCTG